>NC_012878.2:20912832-20917846 GCF_000003195.3 Sorghum bicolor | reverse complement strand
GTATATATATAGGACGCATTTATTTTACACGCGTGTGTAGTTACTCTCATCTATATATCTCTAGATTTAAGGTGTATATGACCGAACGAAATGTATATAGACAAAGTATATGATCATACTAGACCATCTAGAGTGATATGTATGTTAAGTATGCATGCATATATAGAGTATATGGTTATACTTATTATATATAATATATTAGTGGCATTTTAGTAATATATTTAAAATATAATTTTTTTTTGAAAAATTTTCGTATGGTAAGATCTATAGTATCTTAATATGAGTATATAAACATACTCAAACCGATAAACAAGTATGAATACATACAAAATGTAGTTTATTGAAGATGAGAGTAACTACACGTACGTGTAGAAAGGAATTTCCATATATATATATATATGGACTTTTGAACCTGCTGATGTTGGCCTTTGCCGTGAGAAAGCAGGAAAAGTGAAGCAATTAAGGCAAAATGAAGTCAAATGTGAATGACCCATAACCATGCGGTTAGGAAATGATGTGGAAGCATGCTTAACTTGAATCTCGTGACCAAAAGACAGCAGCTGTTTACAAGTTGGTTGGAAGGATTAAACAAAAAAGTAAAATCTCAAATTCTTGTAGGTGCAAGTATCATTATCTGGGCGCTATGGTTGATATTGTTTTTAGTAAGGATGAAGTACCATTTTATTTACAGGTTATCTTCAAGAGGACTTATTAGATCAAGTATTAATTCCTATTTGAGAAGGAAGAGGATTGCCCTTGACCAATTTGGGTTGCAAAACTATTGATACAGCCGCGATGGAGGTATTCACAAGGCATGGCTTGAGCTTTTTAGTAATAGAATTGCCTTTTAGTTCCTTCTGATAATTTGTTTCGCTATATGACTCAAAATAGTCTTTGGGATTTTCTGGTTTATTTTGTGCACGCTTATAATAATCAACTTCACTGCATATTTCTCTCAACATGCAAAACTTCACTACATATTTTTATAAAGCAAAACTTCACTACATATTTTTCTCAACATGCAAACTATCCAACTAGATAATCCACTATCCCACTATATATTTCTCTCAACATACAAGCTATACAACTAGGCAATCCACTATCACACACAATTAAAATTCACTAGCTCATGCAATTGTAATATCCCCGTTAGCAAGTCACCTATTTCTATGCACATGCAAGCTGTCCAACTAGACAATACACATTTTAACCTATTTATATTTAATATTCATACTCGCTGCAACATGTGGAGTATCCTCTTGGTTAATGTATATTCCCCATTCTAAAGCTCAGTCGATAGCATAATACTACTCACTATATGTTCATGCACTAGCATAGGTCCGCAAAGGCCTGTTGCCTCGGTTTCCGAGCCGGTGCTGTCCTTATAGAACTAAAGGCCCACACTTAGTCCCGGTTCAGAGCACTGGGGCTAAAGCCCCACCCTTTAACCGTGGTTGGTTGTACCATAGTGGATAAGTACTATAATAACATAGCGGATAAGTACTATACAAAATGTTTATAGAAATTATATAAACAAAGTGTCCCCGCCGGTTAAATCTTTTTTTACTTGTAATATCATACAAGTTAGCTACTACGCTATGTAGACGAGATTGGCAATAATATTGACTCAACAATATGAACCTCTGTTCGCCTCAACTAATCATAAGGTAACTGAAAGATGTTTCGATGTTTTAGAAGAATTCAATCATGCCAAATAACAAAGTAATTTTCTGTAGGAATTCAAAAATTGAAATACCTTGGAAATCTTGATCCCAGTATATCCTTCTGTCCGTACTTGCGCCACGTGTAGCCGTCGTCCGGTGGCAGATCTGTGTTGCCCGTCCGCTGGACCGGAACCATAATTGTCATCCTCTCACCATTCTCTCTCCTGAAATTTAAAAATAATCAGCAAGGGGTAACAAAAAATATCTTAATTAGTACTAGTTCCCCTGTCTCTTTCGCAGGCATGTTAGAGTAATATAAGACCTGATACCATCAACAACTCCTAATCAGTATAAATATAGCTAACAAAGCAGTGTTCATAATCCCAAAAAAAAACAGTATCTGTTAATCCCCAAGTAAACGCTCGTGTAACTTCCCGTGACTCGGCACGCAGAACGTATTCGGGGGCGTCGCAATCGGAGAACAAATACCAGGTGCGTGCGTGGAAAATTCCGTGCCATGACGTGGTAAAGGGTCTTCGCTCGGCCAGGCCGGGTTTGAACTCTTGACCGCCAAAACATAACGAACAGTAGGCTGCCAGAACCCTAATTTACGCCAAGCCGGGGAACGCAAAGGAACGGCAACGCATGCACGTACCTTCGTCTGTGCTGCTGCCGCAGCTGGACCGGCGGTGACGACCGTGACGACGAAGCCTGCCGTCTCACCGGGCCGCCTGACGATGTGCCAGCGCCGAACGCGTCAACCACGGGCGTGGTGTTGATGAACGATGACTCTGCCAGCAGGCGGCCGAGGTTGTGCGGGAACGACGACGGCGCCGAAGGAGAAGGTGCACCGCCGAGGAACGGGCGGAGGAGGTCCAGCTGAGGGATCTCGTGGTCGTGCTGGCCGCTTCCACTACCATCGCCGCCGAAGTGAGGAGAAGGAGGATGAGGCGGCCGAAGCGGCGGTGGGGACGATGCCGTGTCTTCCGTGCCGCCGTGCGGGTGAAGCATGCGGATGGCCGCGACGTAGGCTTGGACAATGCCGTGACAGCGGTCGGCGAGGTAGGTCCGCTCGTTCTGGGCCGCGGGGAGCTCCTCCATCAGATCCCTGGCGAGGCGGAACCCCTCGTCGATCTGCCGCAGCACGTCGTCCATGGTCGGTCGTCTCAGCTCCTTTTGTGCTAGCTGTACCGGTGGTCAAGAACGCCAGCAAACAGCGCGAGTGGAGGAGCTGCTGCTGGGTGTGCCGTAAGGACGACCTGCATCAACGATATGATGGGTGGTGGTGTTGTTTTCTGTGATTGTGCACCTATAGGCTTGGTACGTATCTATCTATGAATCTATCTGTGTCGTCGGAGCCTCTCGGAGGTTAACTTATGTATACTAGCTCCAATGCAACGATTTGTGCTTCATGCTGCCGGCCATGGCAGGGCGGAGTATATAGCAGGAAACAACGTGGTACGTACACGGCCAGCAGGGGGAACGACTCACTGTATGCGGTAAGAAAGCAGAACGGGTCATTGGTCATGGCGATTACTAGTAGGAAGGAGTAGTCGTAGTGTTATGCTGCGTTGATGTGGTCATCACTTTCTCACTGTGCAATCCCCGTCTTGAATCTTGATCTTGGTTGGGTCATGGGGAAGACCGCGGACGTTGAAAAGGGCGTTCAACGTGGAAGGATCTTAATTCTGGCGTCCGTTCTTTGGTCGACGACTTGGTGCAACTTTTCCTTGGAAGAGTTCTGAGTCTTCGCCAAGGAGCGGAACCACACGTTATATTATTTGGACGCAGATAACGCGCGACCCATCGCGCTGTAGGGCAAGCGCGCGACCTGCTCCTACCGCGACCGGCTCTCTCCCGTGGCATGTGTACGGGCAAAGCTACTGTCCTCGCCACTTTCCATTTTCAACCAGCGATCCAAGGTGCAACATGAAAATATCTCTTTCGTTGCTGATTGTCATGCTGTCGTAGGTCAACAAAATTAAAATATTTATTTTAAATTGCTACAACTCTCAAATAGTGTATTTATTTTTAATTCTGCCTGTATCAGTGTGTCTATGCGGTAAGACAAACAACAAAATTCCACTTGCATATATGTTAAATATTTTTTCTAGTAGTAATTTATGTCATGTACTACTATAGTTGCTGCTCTAAAAATATACAAAAGTTGTTACATGGTACTCCCTCTGTCCCTAAATATTTGTCATTTTCGCTTCCCTAGAAACAATTTTAACTAAATATATATTAAAAATATTAATATTTATGTTACATAATTAGTATCATTTGAAAGATCTTTAAATCTAATTTTTTAATAATTTTTTTTGGAGATATAAATGTTCCACACATTTTCTATAGATCGAGTCTAATTTACAGCATCTAGCGTTGCATAAGCTGCCAACTAGAGGGGCAAAGGCAAGTTATTATAAAACCCAATTTATAGACCGAGAAACATGACTAACTAAAAATTAGAGACATTTATTAAAAAGACAAGAGTAGCGACCTTAAAAATAAGATAAGTTGCATCCTGGTGAGCAAAATATTACAAGAAACATTGCATAAGATGCTAACTTAGAGGATAAATTATTATACAACTAATATGTAAAATTCAAGAATACATTTGAACCTAAAAGAGCGACTAAGGACAAAAACTAAAAAGACATTAAAAAGATATTGAAACCTCAAACTAAAAAATATAAAAAAAACTAGATTGAAAACAAAAACTGGGGATAAATTCTTCTATGACAACTTATAGGTGCAATGACTACCATTTTGCAACAACTTATACATTATAGGTGAGGAACCTAATACGTTGGATTTAGGAAGACATTTGTAAGTAAAAGAGTGACAGAGACTAAAATAAAAATAACTGAAAAAAACGAGACTAGAAACTAAAATATGAAATATGAAACTTTTTTCTAAAAAAAACACATAAAAACCAAACTAAAAATTAGTTGTTGCACGCTTAATACATAAGTTGTTGCACGTTTAATACCTAAGTTGCTACATATTTAATACAAAGTTGTTATACGTTTACTAGTATATATAACTAGGTTAATGCCCGTACGTTGTTACGGGTTTTTAAATCCACGTACTCTATGTTTCTTCATTGTTATTTTATTTTTTTGTCTATATTCTTCCTTTTTCATTTCTTTTCGGTCGTTATTTTTCAATTTTATTTTATTTGCTGTCCTTTCCTTATTCTTTTCTTGTTTTCATTTTACCTTTTATTTTCTTCTTCTTTGGGTTTTATGTTGCTCGTTCTTCCTTGCTTCTATTTGTTGGACTTTGTTCTTTTCAGATTTTCTATGTTTCTTCATTCTTATCTTATATTTTATTTCCTTTTAATCTTA
>NC_012878.2:20908770-20912291 GCF_000003195.3 Sorghum bicolor | reverse complement strand
TTAGCTTTTTACTCTAGATTTTAGTAGTATTATTGGTATCTGTGTCAGGTATTTAAGTATTGTTATGTATATGGTAATATCAGTTTCATAAACTATTACCCAAATACTATTTTGTAAATCGATAACATTGTTTTACAAAGACAGAACATTGTCTGTTGAACCTAGAATATTGTTTCTACTTAATAAAAGAAAATATGTTATCTGTATAAGATAAATATTTAGTAATAAAATTTTATCTAAATATATCCATGTGTGATCTTGTTTTGAAGGATTTGTTATAAGAAATTTAGTGGTGCAATCAGAATTTAATTTATATCTCTAGTTTAGGAGTTATGACTTTTTTTAATTCGCTAAAACAGTTTTGCATGCATAGGTGAGTGGGGCCTAGGTTGATGGGATAGTGTGTCATCGCGCAATAAAAAAGACCACCAAAGGGATTAAAGTTGTGGATGGGTCCTCTTCATAATTTTTAGTTATAGAGATAAATATTAATTAATAAAATTTTATCTAAATATATTCATGTGTGATCTTGTTTTGAAGGATTTGTTATGAGAAATTTAATGGTGCAATCAGAATTTAATTTATATCTTTGGTTTAAAAGTTATGACTTTTTTAAATTCGTTAAAACAATTTTGCATACATGGGTGAGTGGGCATTGATGAGATAGCCTATCATGACTAAAAGGGATAGGAGTTGTGGTTTCACTATGGATGTGGTAGATGGGTCCTTTCTAATTTTTAGTTGTAGAGATCTAGTTTAGGAGTTATGATTTTTTTTTAATTCGCTAAAACAGTTTTGCATGCATAGGTGAATGGAGCCTAGGTTGATGGGACAGTGTATCATCGCGCAATAAAAAAGACCACCAAAGGGATTAAAGTAGTGGATGGGTCCTCTTTATAATTTTTAGTTATAGAGATAAATATTAATTAATAAAATTTTGTCTAAATATATCCATGTGTGATCTTGTTTTGAAGGATTTGTTATGAGAAATTTAATGGTGCAATCGGAATTTAATTTATATCTTTGGTTTAAAAGTTATGACTTTTTTAAATTCGTTAAAACAATTTTGCATTAGGTTGATAAGATAGCCTATCATGGCTAAAAGGTATAGGAGTTGTGGCTTCACCATAAATGTGGTAGATGGTCCATAATTTTTAGTTGTAGAGATTTGTTGGAAGGTTAATATATATGTTGCTACACGCTTAATACATAAATAAATGTTACATATATAACATAAATTGTCAGTACGTACAAACTATTTTAAAACACATTCAAACTTAAAAAGGGTGATTGAAATCTAAAACTAAAAAATGAAATTTGAAACTAAAAAAACAAAACCTAAAAATGAAACTAAAAACTAGAATAAAAATAAAAACTTAAACTAATATATTAACAAATAAGTTGCTACACACTTAATACATGAGTTACTACACGCTTAATACATAAGTTGCTATATATTTGCAAGTATATATAATTTGTTGGAAGTTTAATTTAATATATAGGTTGCTACACGCTTAATACTTAAAAGCTATTACATACATAATAAAAATTGGCAATACATATAAACTATTTTGAAACACATGTATCATAGTCTCATTTATAGATCTTACCATGAGTGGCTCAATAGTACTCCCTTCATTTCAAATTAAAAGTCATTTAAGAATCTTCGAGTCAGTTTGACCAGAGTTATAGAGAAATACTAAGATTTGTAACATAAAGTGAGTATACTATAAATATATAATTAAAAAAATCTAATGATACTTAGTTGGTAACATAATAATTATTATCTTATTATATAAATTTGATCAAACTCAAATTTAGAATAGTTTGACTCTTCAAGATTCTTATATTAACTTATAATTTAGGATGGAGGGAGTACAAATCATTGAAAAAACTGACTGAAATCTGAAAATAAAAAATAAAAAATATGAAATATGAAATATGAAACTAAAAAATAGGCTGAAAATTTTAACTAAAAACATTAAAAATGACTGAACACCAAAACTAAAAAATTAGAAAAACTTTCTAGAAAAAAACTAAAAAATTACTAAAATGTAAAGCTAGGGGTAATTTCTTTTGTGACAACTTATGTGTGTAATAGCTACCATTTTGTAACAACTTATATATTATAGGTGAGGCAACTTATATACATTAAAGCTAAAATTACAAAATGAATTGGAAACTAATTTTTTAAAAAAAATACAAACTAAAATTGCAAGACTAAAATTATAAAAAGAAATTAATAATTGAAATTAGAAACTGAAATTAAAAATAAAATTGCAAACTAAAATTAAATAATAAAATTATAAGACTAAAATTACAAGCTGAAAGTACAACTAAATTGGCCAAGTACATGTTGTCTTTAACATCAGTTTTATCATGAGTAGCTTGCTAGAGTGTTGTGTTGTCTTTGGGCCTTCTAACATAAACATTAGTTGCTGGTCTTTTGGCAGTGACAAGGCCTTCTGCATCTGAAGATTTGTCTGCGGCTGAAACATTTGTTTGAAACAAAGGTCCAAGCAGATCACACTCCAATACCTCTTTTGATGGCAAACATAATTCCAAATTACCATTGTGAGAGGCTAGACACTCCTCATCATCAACAATTTTGTGAATTATTTGTTTTACTCTTGACTTGAGAGGTGATTGAAGAATAACATTTGCTTCAAGAAGATAATTTGGATAATCTTCTTTAGAGTGGGATTGAAGCAACTCATGTAGTGGTGGGACTGTAGTTAAATGCGATAAATCTCTGTGCTTGTTCTTGAGTTCACAGTCATATCTTCTTGCTTGTGATGATCCAGGTACATCAACAGCATTCAGAAAAGAACCTTTCTCCCTCTCTAATTGCTTCTCATCATAGATAATTCCAGATTCTTCCTTTTTGATCAGAATAAGAGTCATCAGGATTTTTTAACATCTCAGTACTGCCAGCAGCACTATCTGAAGTTGTATTTGTAGCAACATTGGTATTTGATACACTTACTGTGAGGGAAAAAGGCAACCACAAATAGATTTCTTCTTTCCAGTCTTAAAGTCCTGAATCCCATTAACCAATCTATCCACCACCAGTTGGCACCAGTTGTATTCTTCTATTTCATTAACTTTAAAGATTGCATGGAATCTGAGGACGCAAAGACTAGTAGAAGAAGTTGGACAAAGCAGAGAACTGATGGCAAATAAAAGCCAAATCTGCAACCACTTGTGATCAAACGTTCCCTTATAATCCTCAAGCAACAACCTTTTAGCTTCTTCGAATGTTGGTGCCTTTTGATTATTTTCACGGCCAACAGTTTATAGGACTCAAAGAAACTGATGCCGCCGTTTTCCTTCTTATACTTAACACCCTTATTACCCATTGAAATGCCAAAGACTCTAAAGGCAGCATGTGAGTCAACCTTGATGGAACCTCTAAAGGGGATAACTAGTTCTGATTTGTTAGTATCAAACACCCTAACCAACAAGAAGGAAAGTTTCTCATGGATTGAAGAATGTTTGATTTCTAACAGACCACGACCACC
>NC_012878.2:19278325-19460595 GCF_000003195.3 Sorghum bicolor | reverse complement strand
TATATACAGGTTTCATTATATATGCATACAATAAGCTTATTGTCATATGCTGCTAGTATATATATTATATATTATATGCTAGTATATATGATATATATTATATATATTATCAGCAAAGAATACATATTGGAAAACCTATTGTATAAATAAACAAAACTAAAAAAACATAACTGAAAACAAAAGAAAAAAGAAAAAACAGGGGCCCTTTAGTCCCGGGCTGTATTACCAACCGGGACTAAATGGTGGTGCTATGTGGCACCGCTGGCAATACCGTTTAGTCGCGGCTGGTAATACTGCCCGGAACTAAAGGGGGTGCTTTAGCCCCGGTGCACCGAGCCACGACTAAAGGGGGGGCCTTTTGTCCCGGAAGCGTAGTCCCGGCTCGAAATCCGGGGCTAAAGCCCCTTCCCAGCCGGGACTAAAGCCCCTTTCTGTAGCAGCGTAAATAAAGAAGACAAAAGGTTAGTGTAAAATTAATTTATTTCTATATGATTAATTTATTTCTATATAATCGTAGAATATGTTAATAACACTATAGCGCCAATGTATTATAGAGGAGGAAAACTTACAATATTTGGTGGAATGTGCTTTCAACTCAGGAGATCAAGCAAGATAGTACCAAAACTGTAAACCACACTCTCGGACTTACTGTGCCTGCAGGACATATAACAGTTAAGAAAAAGAAAGAGGCACATTCCCAAAATGTGACGATAGATGTGATCTGTAGACAAGTTTGACAATCCATGTATCTAGAAAATTATATCTCAGACTCACATAGTGACGCACAGACAAGTACTCTATTTCAAATTGTCATTTTGGCTTTTCTAGAATTATAAATTTGATTGTGCATATCTAGATGCATAGCAGGTTATGCACCTAGAAAAGTCAAAACAACTTACAATTTGGAATGAATGGAGTAGTAAGAGTCATCACGGACAAGTAGAAAATTATATCTACACCTGCCTTAAACAGTTCTGAATGCTTAACTTCATGAGACAATTTGTAAGAAAAAATATCTTATAAGTCAATCGAGAGAACAGGTGAACCACTGCAAATATTATATGCTAAGTAACTAAGTTATCATGCAAAGATAAAGTTGATAACAGCATACACAGAGAAGCGAGGGGGAACTCACATTTATGATGGTGGGAGGCATGGGAGGCAGAGTACCTGTTCCAGTAGACATTCTCATTGTCAGTTGAAGATGACATGCTTGCAAAACCTTTTGCTCTCGATCCCCCGCAAACTGACTTAATGAACATTTTTATTTAATTATTATATTAGAATGGAATAGGTACTAATACATGAATAGAAATGGGAACAACCCATGCTGACAAGTGACAAAACATTCTCAACTCTATACATCAGCTGCTTTAATGTAGTACTAAAAAGCCAACGGACAAGCTGATCATTCTCTGCTCGGTTCTCAACTACTACTTTGTAACTTTGTCAGCCAAAAATTCAGATGTGAATTATGGAAACATCAGACCGGGGATGCAGAGAGCAACCTCGAGCTACACACTCAGTTCCACAGACAGAGCCGGCAAGGATTGGGTCGAGATAGATAAATGAATAAAACAGAACAATCATAGCAATTCAGAGGCAAGCCTGGGCCTGCTTAGCGCCTAGTAAACAGCGTGCCCTCACTCGCAGGAAACAGAGCAGCGCACAATCAGAAAGGGAAAAAGCGTCAAACGAGGGAGGTCGATCCCTCACCATTCTAGGATCCGCGAGGAGCCACGGCAGCGGAGACGAAGAGCCTAGGCCTCCTGGGCCCTTTGTGTGCGGCACTGCTGGTAGATGCGGCCTGCGCCAGCGGCGGCGGCACGGAGTCTGGGAGCCCGCAGAAGCCAGCGGCGGAGAAGAGTAGCGATAGCCGTGGGGACACGAAGTAGGAGGAGGCGAGGACGAGGCTCTCCATGCCGTCGGGCCAAGGCACACTGCACGAGGCATTGAGGTCTCCGTATCCCTCGCTTGCTCGCGCTAGGGTTTGCGCTCGCGTGGTGCCGTGGCGACGATGCTTCGTTTTACTCAGTTGAGATATCGACTCATGTGGAGACAGTGTCGGCCAGATCCAGAGGAGGGAGATGGCACTAGTCAGATCCAGAGGAGGGAGATGGCACCGGTCAGATCTAGGTGGAGGGAGGCTATTGCGGAGGAGACGAGAGAAGTAGAGGGAGGACAGCGGCGGAGGAAGGGGCAGAGAGGGTACGGACCGTGGGTTGGGACTTGGGAGACTGGTACTGAGGACTGCAGACATCGGATCTGAGACTTGATTCACCGCATTTCATAAATTTTTCGGGTCTGAGATTCTCATCACGAGTGACGCGTTTCGTTCCCACGAGTCTATGGTAACAGTCTCCATTGTCAGTGACGCATGTTGTTCAGAAGAGTCTCTGTTAAGTATTTTTCAGTGACGCGTTTTGTTTGCTAACCATGGGCAACATTTCCTAAGTGACGAGTTATGTTTACACATGTCACTGATCTGATATTAGCGACGTGCTTCAATTGTAGGTCACTAATTACGGTGTCTCCTTTGTGTTGTTTTGGCATAGTGTCTGTAATAACAGCTTATTACAGACGTGTATTGATCTCGCCGGGCTGGTGACCCTGGCCGACTAGTTACTACAGACATGCTTACATGATGGCGACTGTATTGTGGGTGTGAATTTAACGCTTTTTCACATTGTGATACAAAAAGATGCACAAACCTTTTGCGTAATGGAGGAAAAAAAATCTTTCCTTCCTTCATACCTCGTAGAAATGCAACCGTCCAGGCCTTGATAGGTCTAAAGAATTATAGCAGGTAGCTATGGACTGATGCGTCTTCTGTTTGCGTCGGCCTTGGAGTGGCAATGAGGATCCCGATTTCATAATGGTATCATGTAATTTTTGTTATTGCCAATGTGGGCTAGCCAATTCTACTTTTGTTAATTCTTCCAAAGAAAAAATTTCTTAAATTAATGGTTGTGTTGGACCGTAGGAGCCAAATGTTTTTTTGTGCTAGATAAGGAATTAAGAACTTTCTTTAGTGCCAAGTAGGTAAGTTGCCCAGAGGCTGCAATTTTTTTGTCCGTCTCTAAAAATAAACGGAGGTATCTCCTAAAATATTTTTTTGTAGTATACTTTGGGGAGCTTCTAATTACATAATTACAATTGTCTCAAGCCAAGGACGTGGTATGTTAGAAAACTGAACAACCAAAGGAAAGCAACCTCTAGCAATCAAAAGATGAAAAGCAATGAAAGGCCCTCTACCTCTTTTCATGACCTACTGAATAAATGTAGGTCTGGAACAAATACATAAAGTTGCTCAATATATCTCATGATTTCAGTGAGTTATTAAGTGAAAAATCAAGTCCTCTCGTCCAAGCATTGCCTGCATGCGGTGCCACCTCACGCTGGGGGGTGCAAGCATGCCTAACTGACTCCGCATGCCTGGTTCATATCATGTTTGCAAGCGTCATGCAGTTGTTGGCCATCTGGTTTAGTTCCTTATCGAACTTCCCCATGGGGTTGGGGATACCAGCCTGGGTGAACGGACGGTCACACGAGTCGAAGTCCTGAACGGCGAGCTGCAGCATGATTTTTGCGGTGCTCGTGTCCTTGAACGTGATGGCCCGCTGCGCCGCACCGATGGTGTCCTGTGTGTTCATGTACATTGTGTCGCAGAATGTAAGGGCCTGCTTCTGCGCCGGTGGAATAGTGCGGGCCGACTTCGCGACGTGCTGCCGCGCCTGCGCAGTGCGCTTGGAGAACGCCTCCACCTGCATGTTGAGCACGGCCAAGTTGTCGATGACCGGGTACTTGGACGCATGCCTCCCGGCTGTGGACTTGCAAACCTCAGGGAATGGGGTGCGAGAGCAGATGCCGGCAACCGCCGGGTTGACAGCACCGCCATGCCCCTTCCCTAATGCCTGCGGGAAGAGGCCAGCACATAGGAACGCCACGACGGCCAGGAGGACGAGCCGTTGGTGGTAGTAGTAGGCTAGCCCCATGGTTTATTCTGTTATAGAGAATATATGCTCGGTGGCGATGAGTATATATTTATGGGCCAGCGAGCAAGTCAAGGAGAGGGTGGTGAGACTGCAAGGTGGGATTTCTTCTTATAACAGGTCTCTTCGGCATCGCAAATGGCGGTTGGCCTCTTAGTCTCTAGAGCTGATAATGACCATTGCTTTATTGCTTATAGTTTGCTGGGTTCTGCATGCTTATCGGGGATACTGAATTAGACAAACTTGTGGCGTACAAAGAAATTGCTTGACGTCGATATTGTTCATGATTAGTACTTCTAATTTAGCTTCATTAGCAAACTGCTTTTATTGACGCCAAAAATCAATAGACAAGAGGTCGCAAGTGACCGGATTGCTTTATTTTCGTAGAAGTTTGTGTTAGTTTTCGAGCAACAACTAGTAAATAGTAGATTATTCCTTCAATTAGTGTGAAGAACCAGCTATTTTACAAGAAAAAAATAAAGGACATCCACTCCATATCAAAAGTATGAGGCCGCGCAGGCTAAACGGCCTTGCAACGTGTCCACATAGGCTTTATTTCCATGGTCGTTGGATGAAGTTAGTAGAGAAATGATCTTTGATCTCTCTGTTAAAATTGGCTTTAGTCTCGAAATTTTGTGCTTCTGGAACTAGGAGAACTTTTAGTTCCGCTTAGGTCCACTAACCGGGACTAAAGACCTCAGTCCAACGGTTACTGCGCCATGGCGGTGTGGCAGAGGACCTTTCCCGGGTGGAACCAATAACCGAGACTAAATGTCAATTTTTAGTCCCAGTTCTTGGCTCAAATCGAGAGTAAAGCTATTGTCTAGGTTGGTGGATGGGCCCGTGGCTAGAAATGGACCTTTAGTCCCGGTTTTATTCACTGACCGGCACTAAAGCTCCACCCTATATATCTCGGCCAGCTTCTTCCTCCGTGAACTTTCAGTTTAAATTTAAAGCTAGTGTTCTTGCTTCCTCCATCTATTCTTCCATTCATCCATCGATTTTATTGATTCCTCTATCGATTTTTTGATTCTAAACATTACCAACTTGATGCTCTCATGTTTTCTCGTTGGCTTATATAATTTTGTGATATATGGCATTTTGAAGACCTCTATGGATACCTCATGTGAGCAGCCGAGTTCATAAATGAACTTGAAAGGGTTAAATCTTCATTTTCTCTACAAGGAAGCTAGAGCACATTGTCAAAACCCTTGAAGAATAGTTTGAAAAGATGACCAATGCCTATGTTAATATGAATGGAAGATGCAGCTTCTCCATAAGTCTGGCAAGCTCTAGTCTTGGCTGTGCTACCTTCGGCATAGATGACTAAAGGGAAGCTTAAGCTATGAAGCTCCATAGAGATTATCTGGTGCATGTATAATTGAAACCACATCTGAACTAGCCACCAAGGGCCACTCACACAAGATATTTCTACTCCTTCATGCATCTGAGCAGTGATCTAATGCATCATATGATTGGCAGATCCTAGAAGATATTTGCCTAATGGGATTAAGGTACCTGCAGCTAAGTCTTCAGCCATATAAGTTAGGATGTATTTGGCCATCCAACCCTAGACTTAATAGCTTTTTGGCTGCTATTACCCTTGTACTTAAAGGGGTATACTGGTTTTGTTACATTCAGACCAGTCAACATAAGTACATCGACTAAAGTGAGGGTCATCATACCATGGCCGAAGACGAAGGCATTGATGGCGTTAGACCAGAAGTGAGCAACGGCTATTAGGAGGGAATCATTTCTGGGTATTTCTGACAGGGATAGCTCAAAGTAGTGTTGAATATCCTGAGCTTCCTAGTGACTGCTGCTTTTCTCTTGCATCCTCTGATACCAGTTTCGCTATCCAGTGATTGGAGGAAATGGCCAGTTCTTGAAAGTGTTTGGCCATCGGTTCGGCGGTGTAACTCCAGATTTGAAAGGAATTCTTAGAGTTTCCTTCTCAATAAACTCGGTTGGGTCAGGATCTCCCATTGGGGCAAGAAGGTAAGAATCGGGATTGTCAACATAGGGGATTAAAATCTCATTCTTGTATTCCTTCAAAGAGTGACAAAATCAAGGGGCAGATTAGTTGGAGGGAAAAACAAGAACAACAATTGAGAGTTGCAGAATGCATGAAGGTAGGGTGCAATTTACCTCAGGAATCTTGTTTTGGGTCACCATTAGAGAATCGAGGCGGATTTGAAACTATACTGGGGGTCTAGATCTTTGAGGGGCGGCTACATTATTGAACAGTATTGACCAAGGAAGAAGGAGGAACTTGAGGTAAATTTTAGAATAAAACCACTTTTATCCCGAAATTGAGGGGGCATGTGTTAACACTAGATTTTGGCACGTTTAAGAAGATTTCACGGACAGGCCGGTATTTTGAGTATTTTGGCAAATATCTGTGTGGTCGGCTAGTTCCTGAAGATTCGACAAGCGTTTATGTAATCAGTTGTCCTAGGAAAGGCAGTTTTGTTTAGGAGCGACAGAAACGGCAAATAAAGACCGATCCGACAAGGGGAAATTGTTGGTACCCCTTATCTTATAATTATAAACATCATTTTAATAAACAAAATAAATAGATGGTAGGGCTTTGAACTAACCTTTCCACAAGTTTTGTTGCAAATATCAATTTTAGGTATGACACGTGGAAAGGCGCAAAAGAAACGAGAAAGCGCAATTCAAGAAAGCGTATTTAAAAAAGGTGCAAATCAAAGATAAATGGAAAAGCCGACCAAAACATCGAATTGGATCCATCCGTAATCACGGGGAGGATCAGGGCCATGAGACGAACCGACCACGCGAAGGCAGTGGCCAGGGGAGGCCACTAGTAGTGCGGCCGCACCCTGGTGCGGGCGCACCCCCCGTGGTGGCAACTCGGTCCCACCTTTTTCAGGCGGTTGCATGGGGGCATGCATAGGACGGTTTCAGCTCCTACCAAATTTAGATCACCATGAACTGTCCTTGTTGGGCTATAAATAGATGGCTCCACACCATTCAACACACACACCATCATCTGGAGCAATACACCTCACATTTCTACACTTGTTCTTTAGTTTAGATTCAGTAGTAGAGCAAGGCAATGCTAGCAGGGAGAGCTTGTCTCCTTGGAGGATCTTAGAGCTTCTTGGTATGAATACAATTCAGTTCTCCTCCATGAGCAAGTTCTTATCTTAGTTATATGATTATAAAATTGAATTAGAGTATAGTTGTGTTTATATCTTGTTCATAGTATATGAACTAGTTCTTAGTTCTTGTGCTATGTTCTTGATGTGTTCATCCTTGTTTTTCATCGTTTATCGAATTAGTATGAATAGACAAAGGATTAAAATTGGGGTAACGGTTCATTGGGTTGTGATGGACACTCTTAGCCGAGCCTTTCAATCCGAAGAGTTGGGGTCCCGGGAGGCTAGGAGGCGTTTCCAATTACACGGGCGAGGTGCTCGTGTATGCGGAGATCAGCGGATGCGCGGGTATCTTTTGGGTAGAGGGGTAGGTGGCAGGGTAGTGACAACCCTATCATCCCTGGTATTCCCCCATGATCAGGTATTCCAGTAGGAGTTCTGTAAAGTCCCTATCAGCTAGATGTCTAGCTGAGGGGATCTCCCCAGAGCCTCAGACTTAGTTCTAACTCTAGTTATATTGATTAGACGTTCTACTAACAATTATTCGCATAGTTATATAAGATCAATGCCAGCTCAAGTAGTTGTTCTTTATTTTTTTTATTTCCTTATTTATTCTTTATTCCTTGAGGTTGCCCCGATGTGTGTGTCCACTATCCATATTTTAAGAGCCTACCGTGACCCCTGATTAGACTATGTCTACCTATGCATCTCAATAAGTGATCAATGCAAAAAACCAAGCTACATGCATTTGTTACGCCCTCCTATGGGATTAAATACGATAACCCTTGAATACTCATGGGTTCAAATGCTACAATGATAGTTTTGTTCGCTTGCAGTTTTATTCTTTATATTCATGAACTATTGATTGGCGTATCTAAGTACCGTTACTTAAGATTGTAAACTCTGTGCATTTATCTGGTGCCGTGCTACAGCTTTGCATATCGTAGGTAAGGATGGTTAGGATGGCCAATCCGACATTCCTAATTATTGTTACCAGACTCCACTACTAAGGCCGGCGCCGTTAAAGGCCTTGGGTTATCTCTCTAACATAACTCTAGTTATGGTATACCAACACCTAACATTTCTAGTGCCATTGCTAATGATGGATTTATAGTCTATCTTTAGTAGTGACGCTAAGAAATACCAACAGACATCACAATAATTAAGGCAATGGAGGTTCCGAGGAGGATTGAGACTAAAGACGTCATCTTTTTAAGTTTCCTTTATTGTTTAATCATAGTCTTGTAGGATTCATGTTGCAACTAGGGTATAAATATGAGCCTTTGGTTATTATAAAGACTGTTCATACCCAAATCAATTCAACTGGCCCCATGCGAACTTTGAGTCTTTGTCATGTGGTCGAGTTCTTCGAGAGGGGTTATCGATCCGTCGACCTCCGTAAGTCCCGACAATGTTGTTATCAGTCTAGTATCATGCGATGGATTTAGACGTTGATGCAAGTAGTCTTGTTTGTCTCGACTGAATGGCCGTGTGGTAGGTGTTTGCTTGACAATCAAGACATCTTTGCCTATGCTTTGTTTATCATAAGTAGATACCGTGCGGCAGGCGTTTACTCGATATGTTTAGTAAGGCAAGATATTTATCGATTCTATTAGATTCTGCAAGGTCTAATAGATTCATTAAATTATCATGTGTTATATGTTTTAAATGCTTTATATATTCATAACACTATTATGCTCAGTCTAGTTCGGTAACGTTCAGCTCCGTACTTTCATATTATACCGTTGTCTTGTTTTCATGCAATCAATATGAATAGGTTATACGCTCACAGTAGCCGAACTAAATCAATCTAGGTTGCCACGTGTAGCGGGTTCGTCTATGTTGAATACGTTTAAATTAAGATAAGGCTAAGTGTCGTGCGACAGACATAAGTTCTTTCATTAATTTAATCGTGTTCGCTCGCATGTTCCTTCTTCATGGATCTCAATTCGCTTAGATTGCCAAACTTTGTTACTTTTAAATCATAATTAATTATTTCTTATTCAAACATATTTTTTCACACACGTGCATTCAGTAATTGATATAGTTGTTGACAAATCTAACACACACCGGCTAGAGTAAGATGTGACAAGTATCTAGAAATGGTGGTGCCTAGCCAGCACTGCTTAAATGCAAGCCTGAGCTGTTACTAGGATAGGTTGTCAGGCTACCCTGAGCAACAACTCCAGAAATGCTAAGCAACGCTAAACTCTAGCGGTGACATAAGACGTACCAAGGGTAACTCTGCAAGCGCATAGGTACCACTGTAGCACTTCAACCATGGTAAGTATCCGCAGTGTCGTAATTTATAGTTCGCTCATGGAAAGCGGACTAAGACTCTCTAATAAATATATGGATGGATATCCATGGTTTGTGTCTACTCAATCTAAGTTCACTAGTGCTAACAGGGGGTAAGAGTGGCAAGATAGAATAATAGATAAGTCAGATAAAGGTAAGTAAAGATAACTGGTAGCGAGCTAGCTTGGTGGGAGGACAACGAGTGAGGAAGGACTCCTATGTATCTAACTCTACTTCTTTGTTCTAATCCTAATCAATGTATATGACTCAACTAGACTAGTATCCAAACAGTCTTGTGTGGTGGAAGTCGAGTGCAATAGGAGGACGAAACTCCTATCCAAGCGGACTTTTGACTTATGGGCACCTACAGACCGTACCCGACATGAATAGAACCTACTGGGAAGCAGAGGCCTGTAACGCTTCGCCACCGCCGACTGACACGTTTGATACGGTGGTATCCACTAATAAGCGCTAGCCTAAGCACCTCGCTTACACTAGTCTTATAACTTCAACTATCACGTAAATAGCCAAAGCCCCTAATGGTAGTGAAACACACACAAGGTGTTGAAGACACTAATCTAACTAAGACAGCTACACTAATAAGAGGAAGACACAACACTTCTACAAGTATAGTAATGCACTAAGCAATACTCAAAGTAAAGACTTGAAGTAAATACTTAGTAAAGTAAAGAAAGACTATATTGATACAAAGAATGTAATACAAGAGAAAAGGTACAAGAGCTATACAAGACTCTCCAGAAGATAGCTCCGAAGACCCGACCTTCGCTTGACTCGACTCTAACTCCCACTCTAGACTAGACTACACTACACTTGATCTCCCAAGTGTGATTTGGAAATTTAAGATGGAGATGAGAGATGGGAGATGTCTTGGGAAGGTGGAGGACCCCTCCTTATATAGGGGTGAGGGAGGGGGTGCCACGTCAGCGACCCGCGTGCTCCTTCCTTCTCCACCCTTGGATGCACCGACCTCCCAACCACCTTGATGGACGGTTGGGGCATTACCACACATGGTAAATGTGAGGAAGGTCGGTGGGAGTGAACAAACTCTAGATGGGGCCCACCTGTAGGTCGGCCGACCTGCCATCTAGGTGACAGTGGGTTCCACTGACCTTGTGGAAGGTCCTTAGGACAGTGGGAGGCTGGGCTAGGTGGCATGACCCAATTGGTCGGACGGTCGACCGACCTTTAGGGCCCTTGGCCCACCACTAGCCTCCTGGTGGTGTCCCCACTTGTCATGTGAAGTGTTGTCCAAAGTTGAGTCTAGTTGCACACTTGCTTGCTTCCATGTGGGCCCAAGGATCCATGTGCTAAGTGTTTGAACCGTTGAGGGCAAGCACACTTGGATCCAAGGGTTGAGATTGATTCCTTGGAGTATGTCATGGCTCATGCCATGGAGGGGAGCCCCTGGTGAGCCCAAACCATGGTCGGCCGACCGAGGTTATGGGGCCCACAGGGCTCATTTCCTTCTTCCCTACATTGAACAAGCTAAGAGTACAAGTGGAACTTTATTAGTGATAAATATGTTCATGTGATGCTTATCTTCCTTCAATTGAGGACTGTTGACGGGCTTTTGAGTATATAGAACTAGGTCTTATTTCCCGTCAACAAGATCCCCCAAGCTTAACCTTTGCTCATCCCGAGCAAACAATCAAGACTTGGTTCGATTGGATCAGGTATTATCACTAAGTTAACATCATAATAGTACTAAGTGCACAACAAAGAACTTCTCCTTGAATAGAAAACTTAGCAATGCTAACACAACAATGTTACTTTAGCACCCATGGGGCTTATAACATTAACTTGGTCTTGGGATGTTGAGAGATAGAACAGCTTTGACTGGACATCTATCTTTCTCATTCTTTAGCAAGTTTCATGCTAGAGGTTTTTGCTAGGTTTTCAAAAGAAATCTTAATGTTCCTCGTATGGTTTTCTTTCAAGTCACTCAAGTGGTGTATAAATCCTTAGCGAGGCATATGAGTAAGTTGCCTTCTCTATGTAATCCTACTATAATAAAGGCTTATGTGGAGCTCAAGGTAGAAACAAGGGGATGGCGTACTTACATTGCATATGTTGTGAAGTCAAACCTCGGATCCTTGGAGGAAGAGTAGTGTCATGCTTCAGATCAAGATATATATGTGGAAAGGTGGTATGAGTATGATGGCTAGATGGCTCCTTTATTTGATTGTGCTCTCTCTATTTTTTTTCTATTGAGACAAGGCTAGCATTTTTCTGTTTTTTTCATGGACTTGATGATGTCCTTCCTAACAAGATGATTATTTTTTCTATAGCCTTTGCTTTGTGTCTCATCTAACATTTAGCTATTAGAGAGAGAGATTCTACACTTAGAGCATGGAGAATCTATATTTGGTGGAATGGAATGGAATGGTATGGAATGTTGCATACTCCCAGTGTTGGAGCAGCAGATTTATGTGGATGGTGTGGATCTTGATCTCATTGAGCATGACACAACTCTAAACCAAGGGTCAACAAGAGTTTACAACTCTCAACACAAGCAAGCAGCCTATGTGCTGGATTTCTATCATGTAGAGCATATATGGCTTGTGGTAGGAATTTAACACCATCGAGGAACAATTAAGTTTTTATTCATCTTTAAAAAATAAATTCTCTAGCAATCATGCATGCTTAGAACAATAGTATAGATCTCTTATCTTAGCTATATCATGTCTCACAACAACTTAGACTTTGTTTTAGCACTTGCAACCCACTAAGTGTTCAAGTTCATGATGGCTAAGAATGCTAAGTAGTGCATACTTAGAGAAATGCTAAGTTGTAAACAAGTACTAGAGAGACATTAACTAGCAATTTCATCATCATTTCCATAGGAAGGATAGCACACATGAAGCATATATATAAAAAGGAAATAAAGCAAATAAATAAATTTTTTGGATTTTTTTATGCAAGAAGGAAACAAACAAAATGCAAGAAAATAAGAATTAAATTAGGGGGATGGAAACTCACCTTGGATAAACTTACCTTAGTGGGGGAGAGAATCTCCCCCAAGCTTGCCTTTTTGCTCACTGGGTGGTTTATACCCAACCCACTGGTCCCATCGGTACTCACTCTCAGCTTGGAGGCTTTGGGTCATGCCCAAGTTCTCTTGCATGAGATACAAGGTGGTCTGCTGTCCGATGTTGATGTTCTCCATATCACTGATAAGTGTCTCATTTCGGGCGGTGGTTGGCGCCTCCCCCTACCACGAGGGTGAGGGGTGCGCGCTACTGAAGACATCCTGGAGTGATGAGGTGTTTCCATGTGCATGGAGTTCACCACATCATCCTCTTGTGGTGCAGCATAAGAGGGACCAACTTGCTGTTGAGCAGCACGGGACCATGCTCTCATCATCCTGTCTGTCCCTGCAATAGGGTTGGCTCTGTTCTCTCTTCCAAGCCTTAGGGTTAGTGATGAAGCATTATACAACCAAAGGTCCTCATTAGGGTGAGAGACCTCAATAGGATGGTTCCCATAAATCATTTTAAGGCCATTTCTAGGCTCTCTCTTAATCAAATTAGCATTCCTAAACAACTGCTCACCTAAGAGAGATCTATCATCCTGGATGTACTCTACTTCATTTGTTTCAAGCAAACCCATAGATTCAGCAATTCTGGTGATAAGTGAAGTAAAGCCTAGGGGCCTGCTAGGTGCTATGGAGGAAATCTAGAAAGGTACTAGCCACTTGACAGGTGAAAATCTGATTTTATTTACTATGGCATAAAGGATTTGCAATTCTTTAAAGCCTATATCATCCACACTTGTACCAGGGAAGAGAGTGACTACAATCCAAAAGTACATGAATCTTAAGATTGGGTTATGGATTTGGACAGGTCTACGTACCGAGAGATTATTGGAGCAAGTAATCAACTTCCAGAACTTAGCTAAGTCAAAATTTTGCAAATCATGATCTATGTCTTTCTCACAATCTTGATCAAAGCCTAGACATGTACTCAGTTCACTCCAAGTTAAACTATAATATTTGTTGAACATGTGAAAAGTTACTCCCTTATTGTTTGATTTTAGTGTGGCAAGAAATTATTGAGAGAGTAATTTTATACCGAATTCAGGAACTTGCCAAAATCCACCCCAACCAATGGTATAAAAGACGATAGGAAAGTCGGTGCTCATACCTGATTGGTCCAAGAGTTGCTCGTCAAAGACAGTGGTCCGGATGAAACCGCAAGTGCGAAGACTGTAGAGCTTCCCTAGCTCTTCATGAGTGAGCAAGAGGTTGTCGTGGGGCTCCAGCATCCTATCAGCACGGATAAAGAGAACAAGTGTGTGCAGTTGTACCTCCTCCACTCTCTCATGGCTCCTACTCTCGGAGTGGTGAGAGCTCGGGGATGAGCCATCACCCTTCCTTTTCTTGGTGAGCTTGGTGGAGATGAATTTCTTCATGCTAGCTTCACAAGTGAACAAACAAGACCAAGATTCCTACTATACTACTATGCAGAAGGGCAATATTTTGGGTTTATAGCTACTACTACACTAAGCTTGAGAAGGCTTGGACCACTAAATAGAAGAGAGAAGGCCAAGTGAGCTCGAGATGATTCTACTGGTTGTGGTGTGGAATTGAGCTCACATTGGGGTGCTATTTATAGGGGTGAAAGGGCATGGCAAGAACCCCCATATGGCAGGTTAGCCGACCGTGTTTCACCCCCTTTGAAGCATGCATTCAACTATGGATATGGAACCTAGCCTCGTGCTTGCAAAAAGTCACCATGTGTGACCAAAAGCATGGTCGGCCGACCATGGCTTTTGCCCCCACCACTTTAATCATGATGTGTTGGGTTGTCCGATAAAGATGGTGGTGGTGCTGACCTAAAGTTGCTGCTGGTTGCCTCGGATTCCCATGTTTAGTGTTTGGTGAAAGAGAAAAGGAGAAAGCAAAAGAGAGGAAAAGCACCAAAGTGAATCCCATGGACCATGGGGACCCTGAATCATGCATTATTACTCCCTATGCTAGCTTTAGCTGTTGGCATGTTCCCTAAAGCATCAAAGTGCTTAAAGTAGCAACCTAAGCTAAAGTCTTTAGCATTGGACCATCTCACTGTTGGGTATTCTTAACATCACTACCAAAAGTAGACTTAATTTTCTAATTCTAGTAACGGTGCCAAAAATGCCAAACCTATCCCTCATACCACTTAAGCCAAGTTATCATCCCCAGCATGACATGAGAGACGCGGTATTGAAATATGCAATTGCTCTTCTAAATAAATAATGAATGGGATCTGCAAGCGCACAGATTAATACCGATGTAGCATTTTAACCGGGAAGTATTCCAGGTATTGTTATTTATATTTTTACCACTGGGAAGGGATTAACAATTATTCAATATTGATTACAGAATAGAATATGAGATTGAGTATCTATCATTGCATGTATAATTGAGAATATTTATCTAACTCTTTCATACAGGGGTAAGTGTCACATAAAAGATATATGAAGTAATGAATAGTGACAAAGATAATTAATCTGATCAGCATAACTTAGCCACATAATAAATATGATAAGCACCTCAATTAGATACTCTAGAAAGTCATTACCATGGAATTAGAATGAACTACAAGAATATTTCCTAAGTTATTCTCAACTATATAGTCTAGCATTATCATAGTTAGTGCAAGTATACTTAGCAATCATTGCGAGACAAGACTACACCCATGCATAGTGATATTAGCAAGGTAAATGAGAAACATAGCAATCACTCCCCTGTAATAATGTTGCTCTGCCAGCCCAATACACAAGAGGGGGACTATATAAGAATCAATGAAGCTGTCACTATCACGAACCACCCCACGATCTGGCATATTGGGTACAATCGCAGATAAATACGGTATAAGCACCACGCCTACACAATATCTATCATTTACCCATGGATCCGATGGATAAACACTATACGATCCTAAGCATGTATATAGATCCAATCTAACTAAGCCAAGTACATAACTATGATAAACTAAGAACAATATAATCTTGAATATAGACAAGTAGAGCAAAGTCATAAGAAATATATTGAAGTAGAACAAGGTCATATTCATAATATTGAAGAACAAAGATAATTAGAAGAACGATTAGAAGCACAATTAGAGAATTACCAAGAATCCTCTTGACAGATCCGGAAACCAATCGAAGATTGACTCCTTCTAGTTCTAATCCTATGTAGCTATGCTAATCTAGATATCTAATTGATGTGGTGGCTCTAATCTTGATCAGAGGCTTCTTCTCCCTTGAAAATAATGAATTAGGGTTGAGAGGCTCTCTCCTCCAGGGGCCAGGGGGTCTGGTTTTATAGTCCCTTCAAGTGAATATGGGCCGTTGGATCAAACCGACATTGATTGAACGGTTATCCTTGATCGTTTAGGTCGGTGGAGATCTCCCACGAAACAGAGTCCTGATTGTACTCGAAGTCAGGGCGGGCGCCCAGGGAAGGAGGGCGGGCGCCCTGCCTCTGGCCCCGTTCGGCCTCCGCTTTCTTCCCATGGATTCTGGAGTCTTCTAGATGCAAGATAATTGCGCGGCACATTAATATCTCTATGTAATCTCGACGTGTGGGCCTTTCTTCCGTATTTCCTGATAACCCCCTACAAAAATAGACAAACACCAAAACTCGTGGAATTCTGTCAGATAAAACCCTAAGTCTAGATGTTGATTTCATTTGGATCCTTTTCTTTGTTTATTTGATAATTAAATTTGATACTTAAGGACCACCAACAAACTCCCCCAAGCTTACCTCTTGCTCGTCCCTGAGCAAGGATAGACTCAGCGATGGATTAGAAGTTGTTGTAATGCCTTTAAAAATTGACGGTACATATGGTTTTTAAATAAGATCTCATCTCTGAGTTACAGTAAACTGTCAAGACTTAAAAACTTACTTACTTTACCTTTCACCCTGGGACTTGTAACTGTTACTTCTGTCTTGAGTAGTTAAAAGATAGAACAGTCTAGTCAAGTGCCATGTCTCTTATTCTTGATCAGCTATAGCTCTGGAGTTTTTGCTGATTTTCAAATAAAACTCAGAGATTCCTTGTATGATTCTCTCAGATCTCTCTTTTGTGGTATTTCTGGATCCTTACCACGACAGTGATGGTATATGCCTTCTCTCCATATATGTAGTATTTGTGGTATAAGACATAGTGACATTGCCTTCTCTCTCACCCTACTCTAATAAGGATTTAATATCTGGAGCTCATAGGTGGGAGATAAAATATACATACTCACAAGACATTTATTGTATAGTTAAACCATGGATCCAAAGAAACAAATCAATAAGTCAAATCAAGATGTGCATGTGTGGCGAATGAATGGCATATGGTGATGATGGTGATAATAATGGTGAAAGCCTAATTCTACTTTTGCTCTTTTGAGGGGATACATACCTTCCTTGCTTTTTGAAACTTTATGACGAGAATGAGATGCTCTATATTTTTTCTTTTCTCTCAGGTCTCTCTTTTTCTTTTTTTTCAAGGTTCCGGGCACTTGCCCCTTTTTATTTCCTCGTATCTCTTTTTCTCTTTTTTTTAGAGCACTCATGTCTTGAGATAATATAGCAAGTGGTAGTAACAAGATATCTTGAGCATTTATTTCACAAGGAAAAACAGAAATGTTTTTGGCTATTCTCTCCCGGATTAGGAGTAGAATATTTTTTTGGGTGGTTCTGGAGATGGAATGGGTGGATATATGTGGATGGTACTTCCGGAGTAGAAGTAGCACATATGAGTGACCGTGCAAGTGAATCTTGATTAACCACATGACAAGCTCCTAAGGGTCTACACAACTTGACCACACTCAATGCTCATAAGCAGTAAATAGTAAATATGTGGCTCAAAGTCTAGCAAGCATGTATATATGGTTGTGGTAGGAATTTAAAACTCTCATCATACAAGAATTCATCATGCAACATTTTAAAGATTTTCAAAGATAAAATTCTCCAGAATTCTAGCATCTCTAGGAACAGATAAATAGCAGCTCAACCTTCCCATATCGTATCCGTTAACAACTTAGACTTTAGATCAAGTTTTCATCCCACAAGTTTAGGTCTAGAGCAAGCTTTGAATTATAACAGTTATATCTAAACTTGAGAGAGAACTTAAAATGTGCAAATTTCGCAGAGCAACTATTCATCATATCCATGCTAGAGTTTTATTATTAAGATACAGATTAGCATAGCTACTTTATTTATTTATTAAACACACTAAGCAAAAGATATATATATATATATAAGCATAAGATCTTTATTTGGTTTTTCTTGGTTTATGTATATTTATATTCTAAATTAGTATAAGTATAAAGATAGATAGATAGAAATACTTAGCGGGATAAATGGGGGTGCTCTCCCCCAAGCTGAATTTTGACGTAATTTCTTTTGATGTAGCTAGCAGGTGGCAGAGGTGTATTTGAAAGTCAACAACATTCTGACAGCGATTAGAATGTCCTCCATCTGCTAGTCTTCTTGATTCTTAAATTCTGTGGAGCTCAAATAGACAACAAAGCTTGTGGAACTGATTAAGTGTTAGCATAAATATCTAGCCTTTATCATGTTGAGACTCCTTAATAATTATTACTCCCTGTTTTTATATTTTTATTTTATAAAGCATGAATGAAATATTTATTTTATTTTTTATGCCACCACAGTGAATGTACTTATGGGTTTTATGCCACTCGTATACTCACATGGGGCTCACCGTTTTTCACATTTTTATTTTCTTTTTAGGATAGCATAAATATGATTAACTATGTAGACTATTTTAAAATAATTGAAAGGGAAAGGATAACTACCAAGTTTACCCCTTGGCAAGGCGTTCGGTGTTTTAAGTACTACGAACGGGACTCTCCATTTTCTCAATTGTCCTGGAATTCGTTGGGTGGCGTAGTCGGTACTTCCGGCAGCGCCTCCTCTTCATGTATAGTTATCTTTTTTTTCCATACCTGACTCAGTGCTTCGGTCTCCTCTGGATAATTCTGTTTAAACTCTACGTCTTCTGACCTTACAACTTCTCCTTCATAGTCTGCCCATCCGTCCTTGATGATTCGCCTCCTCTGGTTGCGGTTGCGTCGTTTTCTGACCTGCTTAGTGTTGACACTTGCTAACACCACTTGAATACTAGGTTGTCATCCCCAGAATGGCACTAGAGTGTACTATGGTATTTATACGCACACAGATAATTCGCAAGTGCACGGATACCGTTATAGCTTTTACCCGGTTAAAGGTTTTATCGTATCCACAGGGAAACGGGACAACTGATCTACGCTCTAACTTAACCAAGATAAGTAAATAGGTGTAAATAGGAAAGATGGTAGAATCGAATAAGAACAATATTAAAGGTAAGATAACAATGAGTGATAATATGGGAATAGAGAATAGAGCAATTCTATTATATGGGCGATGGTAGCAGAATAGAGAGGATAACTATGGTTTCTCTACTTCAAAGGGGTATGTCTATGTCTGGGACGAACCACGTGATAAGAGTACACCACAAAGGATGCTTATCCTTAGGCCGATAAACCCTACCTGTCCTGTTAACGAGAGGTGGACTACAGAGGACCAACGTAACTGTCACCTACGCGGCCTACCACACGATCCAGCTAGACAGGGGATATCCACAAGTAATCTAGGTCTAAGCACCACGCTTACACCTATACTACAACTCTCACCTATAGCGTCCTATAGATTAAAGTACTCAAAAGAGTTGTGAACCAGAAAATACATAATTAGTAACTGCATAATGAATTAGAAGTAGATTACCAGAGTCATCCCATCAGCAAGCTTGATTAGAGCTTGATCATGACAAAGTACAACCAGAGGAAGAACCGACAGGCCGGCCTCTCCTCTAATCCTCCTTCGCTCTCCATCTTGCTACTATCTAGATCTACTCTAGTTTAGAGAAGAGAGGAGAGCTCTCATCTCTAAACCCTAGCTTTTGCTCTGTCTATGAATAATGAATAATGATCAAGGGGTGCCTCTAGGGGCTAGGGGGTCTGGTTATATTGTCCACTCAAGTGAACCTGGGCCGTCGGATCAAACCGACATTGATTGAACGGTTATTCTTGATCCTTTAGGTCGGTGGAGATCTCCCGAGAGAAAGAGTCCTGATTGGGCTCCAAGTCAGGGCGGGCGCCCAGGGCAGGAGGGCGGGCGCCCTGCCTCTGGCCCCGTTCAGCGTCCGCTTCCTTCCCGTGGCTTCTAGAGTCTTCTAGATGTAAGCTAATTGCGCGGCACATTAATATCTCTATGTAATCCCGACATGTGGGCCTTTCTTCCGTATTTCATGATAACCCCCTGCAGAAATAGACAAACACCAAACCTCGTGGAATTCTGTGAGATAAAACCCTAAGTCTAGATGTTGATTTCATTTGGATCCTTTTCTTTGTTTATTTGATAATTAAGGACCGTCAACAAACTCCCCCAAGCTTACCTCTTGCTCGTCCCTGAGCAAGGATAGACTCAGCAATGGATCAGAAGTTGTTGCAATATCTTAAAAATTTGACGGTACACATGCTTTTAACTAAGATCTCATCTTTGAGTTAGAGTAAACTGTCAAGAACTAAAACTTACTTACTTTACCTTTCACCATGGGACTTGTAACCGTCACTTCTGTCTTGAGTAGTTAAAAGATAGAACAGTCTAGCCAAGTGCCATGTCTCTTATTCTTGATCACCTATAGCTCTAGAGTTTTTGCAGATTTTCAAATAAAACTCAGAGATTCCTTGTATGACTCTCTAAATCTCTCTTTTCTGGTATTTCTGGATCCTTACCAAGGTAGTGATGGTATATGCCTTCTCTCAAGATATGTGGTATTTGTGGTATAAGGCATAGTGACATTGCCTTCTCTCTCACCCTACTCTAATAAGGCTTTAATATCTGGAGCTCATAGGTGGGAGACAGCTAATACATACTTACAAGACATTTATTGCATAGTCAAACCATGGATCCAGAGAAACAAGTCAATAAGTCAAATCAAGATGTGCATGTGTGGCGAATGAATGGTGTATGGTGATGATGGTGATAACAATGGTGGAAGTCTAATTCTACTTTTGCTCTTTTGAGGGGATACATACCTTCCTTGCTTTTTGAAACTTTATGAGGAGAATGAGATGCTCTATCTTTCATTTTTTTTCTTTCCACTCAGGTGGGTATCCTGTACCCCTAATTCTACTGTCGGACACTTGTCCATTTTTACCTCTCGTCTCACTCTTTTTCTTTTCTTTCGAGATTCCGGGCACTTGCCCCTTTTTATTTCCTCGTATATTTTTTCTCTCCTTTTTTTAGAGCACTCATCTCATGAGATAATATAGAAAGTGGTAGTAACAAGATAACTTGAGCATTTATTTCACAAGGAAAAACAAAAATATTTTTGGTTATTCTCTCCCGGATTAGGAGTAGAATATTTTTGGGTGGTTCTGGAGATGGAAATGAGTGGATATATGTGGATGGTACTTCCGGAGTAGAAGTAGCATATATGAGTGAATGTGCAAGTGAAATCTTGATTTAACCACATGACAAGCTCCTAAGGGTCTACACAGCTTGACTACACTCAATGCTCATAAGCAGTAAATAGTAAATGTGTGGCTCAAAGTCTAGCAAGCATGTATATATGGCTGTGGTAGGAATTTAAACTTTCATCATACAGGAACTCATCATGCAATATTTTAAAGATTTTTCAAAGATAAAATTCTCCAGAATTCAAGCATCTCTAGGAACAGATAAACAGCAGCTCAACCTTCCCATACCATATCCGTTAACAACTTAGATTTCAGTTCAAGTTTTTATCCCACAAGTTTAGATCTAGAGCAAGCTTTAAATTATAACAGTTATGTCTAAACTTGAGAGAGAACTTCAAATTTGCAAATTAGGCAGAGCAACTATTCATGATATCCATGCTAGAGTTTTATTATTAAGATTCAGATTAGCATAGCCACTTTATTTATTTATTAAACACACTAAGCAAAAGATATATATAAGCACAAAATCTTTATTTGGTTTTTCATAGTTTATGTATTTTAATATTCTAATATAATATAAGTATAAAGATAGGTTGAAATACTTAGCGAGATAAATGGGGGTGCTCTCCCCCAAGCTGAATTTTGACGTAATTTCTCTTGATGTAGCTAGCAGGTGGCAGAGGTGTATTTGAAAGTCAGCAGCATTCTAACAGCGATTAGAATGTCCACCATCTGCTAATCTTCTTGATTCTTAAATTATGTGGAGCTCAAATAGACAACAAAGCTTATGGAACTAATTAAGTGTTAGCATAAATATCTAGCCTTCATCATGTTGAGCTTCCTCAATAAATATTACTAACTATTTTTATATTTTCATTTTATAAAGCAGAAAAGAAATATTTATTTTATTTTTATGCCACCACAGTGAAGGTACTTATGGGTTTTATGCCACTCGTATACTCACAAGGGGCTTAGTATTTTTTAACATTTTTATTTTCTTTTCAAGATAGCATGATTAACTAATAATCTATTTAAGGAAAGTAAATAATTAAAGGGAAAAGGGAATGCAGAAAGGATAAATATGGATAACTACTGATCTTACCTTTCGGCGAGGGTTCAATGTTTTACGTCTTCTTAACAAGACTTCTCACCGTGTTCATTCTTCAGGTGCGTCATTTGATTCAGGTGCGGGCCTTGACGTCTGCACCTCTTGATACGGTGTCACCCATGTTCTTCGTTTGCCCAGCAGTTCGAAGTGCGGCGTTGGCAGTAATCTCCTCAGTGTGTTTGTGCTCGTAGATCCAGGTCCTTCAATTGGTAGAGTCTGAGAGTTATAAAACTCCTTAGTGTTTTGCTCAAAGTGTACCTGCTCATAGAGACAAGGCAGAGATCAAGTGCATGGGTCCTGTTGGTGGAAAACACCAACAGAACCTAAAGTGTATTTGTTCTTCTCTAACCCTAAGCATAGTGAGCAAGACAAAAGTTGATGGATGAAAAGTTCATGAGTGTAGCACTTATAACATTTGTCAGATCAGATCGCTCAACCTTATGGAAAGATAATCTATGTATATGTCTTTTTCTTTATATCTCTCAATGATTGAATGTGTAACATTTTAGCTCATGTGGGATCATGGAGGTAGTAATAAGAACAAGGATTAAAGGACTAAACATGTTGAATCAGTTGGGTTGGTTAATCTAGAGTTGTAAATCATACATGTTTGTCTCTTTTATTTATATGAACGCCAGAACCAAGGAGAAGCTTATAAAAGTGATAGTCAAGTACCTTAAGATGTTACCTTGCTTGAAGAGTGATGGTACAATATCACCTTGTGGAAGCTTTTCTTTCTTAGCGGTTGTGCATCGTGTTTGTGGCACTCTCCATGGATCATCTCTCTATGATGAATGAGCTATGTTCTTCTTGTGCAAATTGTTAAACTTCATGTGTCACTCTCTTCGTCTCTGATGTGAGTTTATCTCAGGACTTCCCAAATCGATATTGAAAGTTTTTCTGCAGGGGTTAGTCCGACAAAAATATACCAATGTCTACACAAGCAGTTTTTAGTTCAATAACCGAACTAGACTCCATGTCTAATCAGATTAAGGAAGGCTGTTTAACCTAAGCACCATGCTTAATTTAAAAGCCAATAGAAGTATGTGTAGTACTTCCAAACTAACACTTACTAGTAAATAGACAAAGGTAGCATGACAACATTTATAGAGATCTACTCAAGTGGAGATGAAGTAGTGTGATTAGTATTTAACAAATTGAGCATGTCTTAAAGGTGGGGACAACCAACATAGCAACATGGCAAAGGATGTTTTTATGAAAAGTACTCCCCCAAGCTTGAATTTTGCAGAATTCAAGTTTGGATGAATTTAATCCAATGTTTTATGATGATTGGTTGGACATACCTTGTGCTTGTCATTCATCCGATCTTCTTGCTCCAATCCTGTAAAGGTTAGTGACAAGAATACCCGAAGGAATATTTTTACAATTATCCTTATATGCTCGATACACAAGGTAATGTTGCAAATAATTAAAAACTCATGTTACGATCTGATCAGTGCTTATTTTAGGACACTAAGCTTGTCCTTGGGAAACCAACAATTTATGTCGGTGAAGTGGTTTCCCTTCCAACGCTGACCTAAATCAAGATCAACTCAACGGGATCTGCAATATTTATTATAGACATATGCATCGACAACCGCCCTTTTAAAGTTTTTATAAATAGAAAGGAAGAGGGGGTTGGAGATCTCAAATGTGGTGATGTTGGAGAGACCAATAGATCGGGAAGATGTTGCATATGAGCATGGAGTAAACAAAGTGGCTATGAAATAAATTCCATGCTCATTAATGTTATCTTCGTCTCCAATCTGAATGTTCAGAGTTCCTCTTGGATTGGTCTCACTTATGTCCTCTTCTATAGTTGGATGAATCCCATCTTCAAAGGGAGTCAAGAACTCACCATTTGAAATTGAACCAAAGTCAGAATTCATTAAGGCTTCTTCCTTATCCATCCATTCTATGCATTCTAGCCATTTAGAACTTGTGATCAGGAAAGGGGAGGTGTTAGAATTTTCAATATGGCTTAGCTCTCCTTTACTTGATGTGTCATCCTCGACTTCTTCATAACAGGAACCAGGACATTCTCTAAGAGAACCATTATTGCGAGGATTTGAATTATCCCTGCTTGAAGGTCTCTTATGGAACCAGAAGTCTAAACTATCAGCATCTGAAAGATTTAAGGTCGGAATTCCTTCCTCCCTTGGAGAATTTTGGGGTATTGATGGTTTAGGATCGATAGCTAAAGTTTGGAATTGAAGTGGTTGTGATCTGGCTATCGAAACTTCTTCTTCTTGTCTAGGAACTGGTTCTGTCTCTTTCTCAGGGATATAAAAGCTAGGAGACTTTCCACTTAATAAATCAATCAAATTCCAAGCTTCACTAGCAGGTAGGTGATAGAAGGATCCTCTAGAGGCTGTATTCAAGGTTTGCTTATTTTCCCTACTAAGGCCCTCAAAAAAGTGAATTAGAAGAACTTCTTCTAGAATAGAAAGCTTTGGGCCAGTGAGAGTAAGGTTAATAAAGCGGTCCCATGATTTTCTAAGAGATTCTTCTTCCAGTTGTCTAAAAGAAATAATCTCACACCGAAGTTCCGCCACTTTAGAGATTGGAAAATATTTAGAAAGAAAACTACTATATAACTCCTTCCAATCTCCATGAACACTCTCTACTTTGAGTTTGTACCAATGTCTAGCTTTTCCCGTTAAAGAGAACGGAAAGAGCTTCCATTTGAGGGTCTCATCGGACATTCCTTCTATGTGAAGGAGGTCACAGGCTCGATAAAACTCTCTTAGGTGTGTGTATGGGTTTTCCTCACCTTCTCCTGAGAAAGGTTGTTTTTGAACAAATTCTATGTATTCGGGGTCTATCTCAAAACAAGATGCTATGATAGGCTTTGATGATTTTGGTGGTTCGAGATGTGTGCCCGTAGGTCTATGAAATTCATAGATAGATATGTTTGAATTCATGATAGACCAGAGAACAAGGATTAGATAAGAAGAAAGATTAGCAGAGATGAGACAAAGGATAAAAGGAAAATATTTTTTTTATTTTTTTATAAAATGATTAAGCTAGTTCGTAGTCAACTCATCAACCGTTTCCCCGGCAATGGCGCCAAAAATGCTTGTTGACACTTGCTAACACCACTTGAATACTAGGTTGTCATCCCCAGCATGGCACTAGAGTGTACTATGGTATTTATATGCACACAGATAATCCGCAAGAGCGCGGATACCGTTATAGCTTTTACCCGGTTAAAGGTTTTATCGTATCCACAGGGAAACCGGAGAACTGATCTACGCTCTAACTTAACCAGGATAAGTAAATAGGTGTAAATAGGAAAGATGGTAGAATCGAATAAGAATAATATTAAAGATAAGATAACAGTGAGTGATAATATGGGAATAGAGAATAGAGCAATTCTAGTATATGGGCGATGGTAGCAGAATAGAGAGGATAACTATGGTTTCTCTACTTCAAAGGGGTATGTCTATGTCTGGGACGAACCACGTGATAAGAGTACACCACAAAGGATGCTTATCCTTAGGCCGATAAACCCTACCCGTCCTGCTAACGAGAGGTGGACTACAGAGGACCAACGTAACTGTCACCTACGCGGCCTACCACATGATCCAGCTAGACAGGGGATATCCACAAGTAATCTAGGTCTAAGCACCACGCTTACACCTATACTACAACTCTCACCTATAGCGTCCTATAGATTAAAGTACTCAAAAGAGTTGTGAACCAGAACATACATAATTAGTAATTGCATAATGAATTAGAAGTAGATTACCAGAGTCATCCCATGAGCAAGCTTGATTAGAGCTTGATCATGACGAAGTACAACCGAAGGAAGAACCGACAGGCCGGCCTCTCCTCTAATCCTCCTTCGCTCTCCATCTTGCTACTATCTAGATCTACTCTAGTTTAGAGAAGAGAGGAGAGCTCTCATCTCTAAACCCTAGCTTTTGCTCTGTCTATGAATAATGATCAAGGGGTGCCTCTTCCAGGGGCCAGGGGGTCTGGTTATATAGTCCCCTCAAGTGAACCTGGGCCGTCGGATCAAACCGACAATGATTGAACGGTTATTCTTGATCCTTTATGTCGGTGGAGATCTCCCGAGAGAAAGAGTCCTCGTTGGGCTCCAAGTCAGGGTGGGCGCCCAGGGCAGGAGGGCGGGCGCCCTGCCTCTAGCCCCGTTCGGCCTCCGCTTCCTTCCCGTGGCACGTTAATATCTCTATGTAATCCCGACGTGTGGGCCTTTCTTCCGTATTTCCTGATAACCCCCTGCAGAAATAGAGAAACACCAAAACTCATGGAATTCTGTTAGATAAAACCTTAAGTCTAGATGTTGATTTCATTTGGATCCTTTTCTTCGTTTATTTGATAATTAAATTTGATACTTAAGGACCGTCAACACTTAGATTCTTCAACGATATAGTTAGGGTCAGTAAAATAGTGGCATACCTTCTCTGAGGGGAAGTGCATATGGACTTCTCCAGTTCTGTGGGGGTATAGACCCATATACCCTTACGGCTAGACTTGGGCCAGGAGGCTTGGCCCATTACGAGACAAGGTCAAGGTTTGATCCGACAGCTTGGAGTTTCGCGCAAGGAAACAAGACGTGGAGATCAAACAGGATTCTAGTCGGTTAGAATAGGAATTGATATCGAACTATCTATGGCAATTGTAACCGACTAGGATTAGTTTGCAGATCTGTAACCCTGTCCTCCGGACTATATAAGGAGAGACAAGGGACCCCCCTAGGATATCATATTCTCTCAACACAAATCAATACATCCAGACGCAGGACGTAGGTATTACGCCAACCCGGCGGCCGAACCTGGATAAAAAGCTTGTTCGTGTCTTGCGTCACCATTGAGTTCGTAGTTTGCGCACTGTCTACCGATAAACTAATACCGTGGGTATACCCCAAGGTAGACTGCCGACCAGCTTTCGTCGACAGTGGCGCGCCAGGTAGGGGGTGTGCGTGCAACTTCTCTGGCGAATAAGATGGTTACGATCCCAGCTTCCGCGACCGTACCTGAAGGCCTCACGTTCACCGTCGGCCAGATCACGTGGACGACGTGCAGTGACGGCCTCACGACCATGGTTTCGAAAGAAACTCAAATCCGATCTGAGACCACGTCGTCTCCGACCACTCGCGTGGCGGCACCGAGCGCCCGACCACCGCTCCCGCACTATAAGGGAAAGAAGATCGGCTGCTCGGACCTTCTCCAAGCGCTCGATCGCGCTGATTCCAAGCTACTTGAAGCCTCCCAACTAGTGGACGGAATCCTGTGTCGGCCTGATCAAGCTGCTCCAACGGATTTTTTCAAATCCCGTCGGCCAACTCGTGTCATTACACACGAACGGCTGGGAACGCCCCTGACGATAACCTCAACTCCCTCAGGACGAACCGTCAAGCTCAAGAAGGGAGACTATCCTTGCGGCCTGAACAACTCGGCCTCTCTCTACTCGCGGCACATCGAATCCGTTTTCAGCAAAGCGGGTTGGTCGCCAAAAAGGAACGATCGTCACTACGTCAACATGGTGACAGTCCAAGAACCACGGGACGGCCAGGCTTCCAGCACCAACTCGAGCACCGGGTCCGTCCCCACCGAAGTTATAAACACCGAAGACGAGGACTACGACCTGGATTTGCCCTCACACCCTCCGGGTTTCCCTCGTTTCCCGGTATTCCCCCCTCAGCGAGGAGATATTGTCTTCAACGTCAGCGCCGACGAACCGGTCGTCGATGGAGAAACGGACGAGCAGAGGCAACTCCGCGAGCAGCGCAACGCCGATCGCGCCCGACGACGTGCGGACGAGCAACAACAAATTCCACCGCATAATCTCAACGGCGCTTTTGACATGGTCGGGGACCAGCCAGTCTACAAGACGCCAAGCGCCAACGTGGCTGTCGCCATGGCTAATCTAGATCGGCTCCCTGATACCCCTGAGTGCCAAGGAGTCCGGACCAGCATCCGAGCACATCTGATCGCCGCAATGGGACAGACAGCCACTCTGCTCAAGAGAGTCCAGGACGACTCTTACACAGAAGCCACCTCCGCCCAGACTAATCGTAGCCGGACCTCACCACCTCCAAGCAGGCGTCGCCGTAGCCGCTCTCCCGACAACCATCGAAACGATTCACGGCGCGACGAGGGTGGTCGGGACACCGACGGTCACCATGAACAGAACCGCAGATGCGGTCAAGAAGTGAACCAACACAGGGATCTCTGGCACAACATCCCTCCCAAAGATGCCCGGGACCGCATCAACAGGCGTGCCACAGAGAGAGCAGCCCACGAAAACCTGCGCCGTATCGAGTACGATGCAACACACGGCCCTCCGGGCCTAAGGCAATTTTCCTCACACCTCCGCCAGGTCGTGTGGCCCCGCCACTTCAAGCTCAAAAAACTTAAAAAATACGATGGCAAGGAAAATCCAGAGAACTGGATCACTCTCTATGAAATCGTCGTCCGATCAGCAGCGGGAGATGAGCACGTCATGGCCAACTACTTCCCCGTAGTCCTCGACCAGGCTGGTCATCAGTGGCTTCTTGGCTTGCCCGAGGACTCCTTCGACTCTTGGGAAGAGCTACGCCAGGCTTTCATCAACAACTTCATCGCCACATGCGAGCAGCCTGGAAATAAGTATGACCTCGAAAGGATAAGGGACAGGAAAAACGAACCTCTGCGCGATTACATCCGACGATTCTCGGATATGCGCCTTAAGATCCCGAAGATTTCCCACGACGAGGCAATCTCTGCCTTCATCAAGGGCCTGCGCTTCCATGAAGCGCTAAGGAACAAGCTGTTGCGTAAAAGGCCAACGACGGTGGCGGAGCTCCTCGCGACGACCAAAAATTATGCCGACGCCGACGACGCAGAAAAACTAATCCGAGACGATGCGAGAGGTCCCGACCAGCCTCCCCGGCGAGATGACGGTCGCGGTCGATACGACAACAGGAACAGCCGCCGCCCCGACAACCGCGATCATAGAGAAGGTTGGGATCGGCGGCGCGAAAACCGCGACGATTTCAGAGGAAAGCGCCCCCGTGACTACGACCACGAAGTAAATACGGTCAAGCGTCCCAACGGGCGGCGGGACTACCAAGAAGACTACAACAAAACGTTGAAGGGACCGTGCCAACTACATCCAAAGTCTAATCATACCATGGAAGAGTGCCGCGTCCTCAAAAGCATCTATACACGGCGGGCCGCCCAAGACGACTCCGTTAAGAAAAACGGCAAGCGAGATGGGCACGACCACGAAGACGAGGATGAGGACCAAGATAGGGACCCCCGACCACTGGTCAATGTTCTTTGACGGGTCCTTGAACATCAACGGTGCCGGCGCTGGGATACTGTTCGTGTCGCCTAACAAGGACAAACTGCGTTACGTCCTTAGGATCCTCTTTCCGGTGTCAAACAATGTCGCCGAATACGAAGCATGCCTGCACGGCATAAGGCTAGCCGTTGAGCTGGGAGTCAAACGCCTCTATGTCTATGGCGACTCTGCTTTGGTTATCAATCAGCTCAACAAGGAGTGGGACGCAACCCACGAAAAGATGTATCTCTACTGCAAAGAAATTCGCAAATTGGAAACCAACTTCTACGGCATAGAGTACATCCGTGTGGTCCGGGATAAGAACCAGGCAGCAGATGCGTTGTCAAAATTAGGATCATCTCGGGCCCAGATCCCGCGGGGTATTTTCGTCCAGGACATCCACGAGCCCAGCGTAGGCTCCTCCCTGGTCGACAAGCAACCCACTGAGGCAATGCTCACAGACGATGCCACTCCGACAACCGGTGGTCATGACTGGCGAACCCCTTTCATCAAGTATATAACGGATGGCACAGGCTTTCAGGACAAGACAGAGAACGAGCGCCTCATTCGACGGTCAAAGAACTACATCCTGGTCGACGGCAAACTTATGCGAAAAAACGCAAGCTCTGAGGTACTGCTCAAATGCATATCCCAAGATGATGGTATCAAGCTCCTAAAAGACATACATGCTGGATCCTGCGGCAATCATGCCGCATCCAGAACGTTGGTCGGAAAAGCCTTCCGGGCAGGTTTTTATTAGCCAACCGCGGTCAACGACGCAGAAAAATTGGTCCGACACTGCGAAGGATGTCAGTTTTTCGCTAAGAGGACCCACGTACCTGCTCACGAAATTCAAACCATCCCGTCGTCCTGGCCCTTCGCTTGCTGGGGGCTTGACATGATCGGGCCATTTAAACCAGCTCCCGGCAACTTCAAGTTTGTTTTCGTATTAATCGACAGGTTCTCCAAGTGGATTCAATACATGCCTCTGGTCAAAGCAACCTCCGAGAAGGCTGTAGAGTTCCTCAATCAAATCATACACAGATTCGGCATCCCGAACAGCATAATCACCGACCTGGGTACTCAGTTTACTGGCACCACATTTTGGGACTTCTACGATGACAGAGGCATAGTCATAAAATACGTGTCAGTGGCTCATCCATGGGCCAATGGTCAAGTTGAACGCGCAAACGGAATGATCATTGACGCCCTAAAGAAAAGGTTGTACACCGAGAATGACAGAGCACCCGGTCGATGGATGAAAGAGTTACCTGCCGTGGTCTGGGGCCTCCGAACTCAGACCAGTCGAAACACAGGAGTATCTCCCTACTTCATGGTCTACGGCTCCGAGGCAGTCCTGCCATCTGACATAACCTTCGGATCTCCTAGGATCGAACACTTCGACCAGGCGACAGCCGACAACGCCAGAGAACTCGAAATCAACTGCATGGAGGAAAAGCGTTTGAATTCTTGTCTCCGAACAGCAAAGTACCTCGCGGCAGTCAGGCGATACCACAACAAGAACGTCAAGGACCGTTCCTTCGTGGCCGGCGACCTGGTACTTAGGTGGAGAACAAGCCAAGAGGGAATGCACAAGCTCTCCACTCCCTGGGAAGGACCCTTCGTGGTCGCCGAAGTCACACGACCCACGTCCTACAGATTGGCATACCCAGACGGGACACGCGTGCCTAACTCTTGGCATATAGACAAACTTCGACGATTTTACCCATAAGTTCTAATAACTTTCGCTTGTAAATATCTTATAATTGTCAATAATAAAGTTTTCTATTTTTTGCCTATACTTTGTTGCACGCAGAACTCTTGGCAAACCTTCTGCAATGGAAGCTCCTAGCGACTACAAAGTCGAATACGGTGACATGTCACTCAGAAAATTGTATGGCGCTCAAAATAACGGTCATGACAAAAGCAAACTTTATTACAAACTTTACATACAAAGTTTACAATAAATACCCTGACGGGCAGACGCTAGTCTATTCCTACAGACTACCCTATCGGCCTAACTGCTCGAGCTAATCACCCGTTTGGCCCTGCTGCCCGGACGAACGAGTCGGGGCCACCGGCGCCTGGCTGGTCGAGACCGCAGGCGTTGACCGCCCATCTCCCGCAACGGACGCGCCCGACAGCTCCCTGGCCGACCTGTCTGAGCCTGGCTGGTCGGGGGGAGTGGCCGTTCCGCACAGGTTGATGTCGCCGATCACCATCGACGACAAGTCCAACAGACCACCCCGAAGCTCGTCCGCCTCCTGCGGGCCGACCTCCTTGGGGTACCCCTTCTCTAGCCTGGACAAGTCGACCAGGGGGTAGTGGGCACGCACCATGCTAAGGACAGGCGCGCCAGCGAACTCCCCAGCGTCCTTCACAAATTGCTGGAGCCAGTCCCACGCCCGTTGCGCCTTCTCCACCGGAGTCAACTTCAGCGCGCGGGGCTGGCTCTCCGGGAGCTCGGGACTGATCAGATCCAGGACCGGGGATACTCCCTTCCAGATCTTACAACAGTTGACCTTCCAGGAGTCCCGGTCCTTGACCAGCTCATCCAGGTGTTTCTTGGCGTTCACCTTGAGCACTGCAAGTCAAGCAGGACGTTATCTTCGACATATCAAAAAAACGAAGGGGGTGACAAGGGGCAGATAACGAGGCGATGCGTATTACGAGATAACTCCCGGTCCTTACGACCCAACTCCTCTCCTGTTCGATGCCCGGACTCCAGCGCACCAGCGAACTCTTGGCTGAGCTGCTCCTTCTCCTGTCGGAGGCGCGTCACCTCCTCCTCCAGGTCTAAATGAATCATAACCTGGTCAGCAAAGGAAACTACACAGATACACGCAGGTGCTCGGAGGGCGTGACTAACCTTCTCGCTGACGGTACTGGTCGGCCAAGCGACGGGTAAGCTCGAGACGATGCTCCTCTTGGGCATTCATCTCGGCCATTTTCTCCCCAACCTCCGATCGCAGCCGGTCCACCTCCGCGGCCAGGGCCTTGTTCTCGGCCACAACGCCTTCTATCTGGTCGAAGCACCGTTTCCGGTACTTCGCCGTTTTCATCGCGCCCTACAAAACGAACATTGACAACCAAGCAAGACAACGCACAGAATGTACAACATCGTAAAGAACCACTTACCTTGACTTCGTCGACGAGGCGTTTAGCCGCGCGCTCGACCCTGGCAGCCTCCTCGGTCTCGGCGAGCACCTCATGCCCGATGAAGTGATCCCCGCGTTGGCGCCACACATACACGTGTTGGCGGCCATCGCGGGGACGACCTTCAATCTCCTCCACCTCGTCGTCGGACGCCGCTTGGGTTTCCTCCTCAACCCTCGTATTGCCCCCGGTAGCAGTCGAAGGCATTACTGGCCCCCGGGCCAGACCCGGGGATCCTGCAGTCGAAGCGGCCCCTGCTCGGGTCGGCGTGGGGACTTCGCTCTGCTCGGCGGGAGGAGGGGTCGGGGCTCTCCCCTCCCCTTCTGTGGCGTTCGCTGGGGGAGGTGCCCCTGTAGCCTCCTCAGCCCTGGCGGGGCTGCTCGCCGTGGTCGGTGCCGCGGCAGGGGGCTCCTCGGTGCTCACAGGCACGGCTGCAGCCGCAGGCTGCTCCGTGGTCTGCGGCGCCGCGTCTTCAGCAGCGCAGGCAGGCTCACACATCCCCTGGCCGGCGGCATGGCCGGGGTTGACATCCGACGCCGCGCTAAAAGAACAAAAGTATAAAAAAAGCCAAAATACGTAAGTCGAACACTTACAGGTCCGATCGACGGTGGGTCGCGGTGAACCTCCTCCTCGTCCGGCCAGCTGGCACCTGCGCTCCCATCTCGACAACGCGCGGTGCAGGAGGGTCGCTGGCCACCCGATCAGTAGTGGCCGGCGCACTATCCGGGCGGCTCCGAGGACGTCGAACTAGCGACGGTGCGGCCTCCTCGTCGTCGTCGTCAACGATCCGCACGAGCCGACGGCGCTTCGGCGCTTGGCTGCTCTCTGCCGGCAGTGTCGCCGCCGGCGACGGATCCGCAGGCATTGGCCTTTTCCTCGCCACCCTTTCCTCGGTGGTCGGGACAGGGCGGGCTTGTTCCTCCTCACTGCTGGTGTAATGAGTACACCGAGCAGCGTCCTCCTCTGGCGGGACTTCTCCCGCAGGATTCTCCATCCCCGGTGCCAGTGATACATACACTGTGCACCGATCGACATCGCCGATCTGCAAAAGCAACAAAGATGAGTCAGCTGCAGACAATATACGAATGCTAAAACAAAATAATCTGCAACATACCTTTGGTGCTGGTCATCCTAACTTGAAGGCTTGCACCCGATCACTGCCACGGATGAAGCCTCCGTCCGCGAAGTTGAACAGCTTGTTCAACAGCTGCTGTACCTCCGCCTTCTCCAAGATCTCCGGTCGCATCCTGGTCGGGTCCACGCTTCCGGCATACTCGTACGCCGAGTGCACCCTCTTCTAGCAGGGCATCACCCGACGACAAATGAAGTTGCCGACAACGCCAAGCCCGTCCAGGTGCGACCAGTCGATCAGCTTCATGAGATCCGCCACTTGACCGTCGAACTCCGGGCGGTCGGTCTAGCTCACCCTCTTCTCAGGAATGTATCCACAGAAATGTCTGATCTGCCATCTGGAGCTGAATGTATGTTGGTTTTAAAGGCATGGTCCTGAACAAGAGCCGATAGGTGACTGCGGCCATTATGTTGACACCTGATCTGGTGTCGCAAAACGTCTTGTAGAAGCTGTATCCATTTATGGAGCAGTAGATGCTTGGCATTCCTGGGTCGTCCTTCTTGGTCAAAAACGGTGACTTAAATTGATGATCTTGGCCTCCATGAACTGCAGTGACCATCTTAGCTGATTCGGTCCACACTTGCTTGTTCCTGTTCCTCCTGTTGGTCCTCTTCCTTGTTTCACGTCTGGATTGATCTGGGATTTGTGTAGTCTTGTTCTTGAAGGAAAATGTCTCCTTCTTCCCTTTAATGTAGAAACTGATCTTGGCAGCACTAGCGTAGATGACAGCTCCCGAGGTGTTTAAGAATGGCCTCCCTAAGATAATGGGTGCTCTCTCATCATTACCGGTCTCTATCACCATGAAGTCTGCTGGGGCATACAAGGTACCAACTCGGACACAAAGGTTCTTCAATATTCCTTTTGGGAAACTTATTGTCTGATCTGCAAACTGCAAACACATGGTTGTTTCTAATAAATGATATGTAAAGAATTTTTCATAGAGTACCCTAGGTATAATATTGACGCTAGAGCCAAAGTCGCAGAGTGCTTCTGGGACGTCCACCATGCCGATGGAGATCGGGATGACGGGGCGTCCTGGATCACCGCTCTTGACCGGCAGAAGGTCAGTAGTAATTTCAGTGACGGGGTTACTCCAATTACCTGCATCAAACATGTCTACAAGATTTGCAGATTCTAATCATTCCGGTTGTGATGGTATACCGGGGTTAGTAGTAGGAACAGCAACAGCTATTTGATTTAACTGAGATTCAATCATTTTATTAAAGCTAATTTGATTCTTGATGGCAGTAGAGAAATTATCCATTCTATTATTTATATTTTCTAGCATTTTATCATTAGATGCCAATTTCTTAGATAGGTTATCCATTAGCTTTCCTTGATTAGACACTAACTCTCTCAGAGGTGGAAAATTATTGTTATTGTTGTAAGAATTTTTACCTTGATAATTACCTGAGTAGTTAGGCCTCTGTTGATTCCAACCTTTATTTTGTTGAGGACGGTTGTAGTAGTTGTTGTTGTTATTGATGTAGTTCACATCCTCAAGCATCTCAGGGCAGTGATTGCCTGAGTGTCCAGTATCTCCACACTCCTCACATGTCATGTGAGAGTCGTAGATGTGCATAACTTCTTTCTTATCTCCAACTCTATCATCGAGCTTCTTCATGAGCAGGTCTAGCTTTGCAGACAGCATGTCTACCTCCTTGAGCTGATGCATACCTCCACCTCTCTTGCGTGTCTGGGTCCTCTCTTCACTCCAGCTTTGATTGGACGCCATCTTCTCCACAAGAGCTGTGGCTTGTGATATGGTAAGTGATAAGAATGCTCCTCCAGCTGCAGCATCCATGGTCTCTCGGGCACTGTTGGCGAGCCCATGATAAAATGTCTGCATTAGTAGCCAACTCTCAATTCCATGATGGGGACATTCTAGGATGTAGTCTTGAAAGCGCTCCCATGCTTCTGGAACAAATTCATCATTTTGTTGCTGAAAACTTGTAATCTTCCCACGGAGAGCATTGGTCTTGCCCATGGGAAAGAACTTAGCCAGGAAGTTTGTTGAGGAGAGTGCCCACGTAGTATTCTTCTCCTTTGTAGCGTAAAACCACTGCTTCGCTCTCCCCAACAGTGAGAATCGGAAGAGGCAAAGTAGTATAGCATCTCTAGAAACTCCTGATATGGTAAATGTGTTGCATATCTCCAGAAAGTGTTGGAGATGAGCACTAGCATCTTCGTGTGCCTTCCCACAGAACTGGTTGGATTGCACCATGTTGATAAGTCCAGGCTTGAGCTCAAACTTGCCATCGATCTCTGCAGCAGGTCCAGTGCGGATGTTGTTCGTAGTGGGAGCTGAGAACTCGCGGATTGATTTGTTCACCATGGCTTCGAACTCTGAAGACAAGTTCCGGTGATCTTCTTGATTGGATGAAGCTTCTTGCTGAAGTGTTGATGATCTCTTCTTGAGCTTGGCTCTTGTTCTTCTGAATAATGCTTCGGAATTGTCAACAAAATTTCCTGGAAGATGTCTTCTATTCATACATTCCCCTGCATAAGATAAAATAGAAAAATATCGGGGTCAAATTGTATGAGAGAATAGATAAGCTATTCTTAGCAATCACTCCCCTGTAATAATGTTGCTCTGCCAGCCCAATACACGAGAGGGGGACTATATAAGAATCAATGAAACTGTCACTATCATGAACCACCCCACGATCTGGCATATTGGGTACAATCGTAGATAAATACGGTATAAGCACCACGCCTACACAATATCTATCATTTACCCACGGATCCGATGGATAAACACTATACGATACTAAGCATGTATATAGATCCAATCTAACTAAGCCAAGTACATAACTATGATAAACTAAGAACAATATAATCTTGAATATAAATAAGTAGAGCAAAGTCATAAGCAATATATTGAAGTAGAACAAAGTCATATTCATAATATTGAAGAACAAAGATAATTAGAAGAACAATTAGAAGCACAGTTAGAGAATTACCAAGAATCCTCTTGACAGATCCAGAAACCAATCGAAGATTGACTCCTTCTAGTTCTAATCCTATGTAGCTATGCTAATCTAGATATCTAATTGATGTGGTGGCTCTAATCTTTATCAGAGGCTTCTTCTCCCTTGAGAATAATGAATTAGGGTTGAGAGGCTCTCTCCTCCAGGGGCCAGGGGGTCTGGTTTTATAGTCCCTTCAAGTGAATATGGGCCGTTGGATCAAACCGACATTGATTGAACGGTTATCCTTGATGCTTTAGGTCGGTGGAGATCTCCCACGAAACAGAGTCCTGATTGGACTCCAAGTCAGGGCGGGCGCCTAGGGAAGGAGGGCGGGCGCCCTGCCTCTAGCCCCGTTCGGCCTCCGCTTTCTTCCCGTGGCTTCTGTAGTCTTCTAGATGCAAGATAATTGCGCGGCACGTTAATATCTCTATGTAATCCCGACGTGTGGGCCTTTCTTCCGTATTTCCTGATAACCCCCTGCAGAAATAGACAAACACCAAAACTCGTGGAATTCTGTCAGATAAAACCCTAAGTCTAGATGTTGATTTCATTTGGATCCTTTTCTTTGTTTATTTGATAATTAAATTTGATACTTAAGGACCGTCAACACTCACCTCGAATTCTGGCTAGTGTGTTGAGCATAGGATCCTTTGCCATCATCATTGGTAGGTAGCTGGATGCCTGGTGGCACCAAGGCCAGGTCGGTCGACCTGCCCTTAGGAGCCCTAAGGTATCAATTGCCACTCCTAGGATTCTAGCTTCTAGCCAGAGTGGTGGGACACGTGGTAGACCCACAATGCCAGGTCAGTCGACATGGCAATGGTGGCCCAACCAGCTCACCTTTTCTCTATTCACTCTTCTCAAGTTTTATTATTTATATCTAAGTTATTTGGTCAAAATAAAATAAAAGTGCAAAAACATATAAATATTTTTTAGTAAGCATGCAATTGGAAAGTGAAATTTAAATGTAGAAAATAAATATGAGATAACTACTGACATACCTGGTCAGTGGAGGGCTCCATGTTTTAGGTCAATAGCAAAGGACCTCTCCGTCGGGTTTCATTCTGTGGACGCCTCGGTTGGTCCCAGAGATGGGGACCGTGCAGGCATCTCCTTCTCCCTCCATTCCTTTTTGGAATGTTCTGCTTGCTTGGTGGGTTCCTCCTTCTGTTCGGCCTTTTTTGCCGACTTGCCTTTGTTGTACCTTCGGCGAGATTTGCCGCGAGGTTTCTCCTCCGGTTTCGTGTCCTTCGGCTGCATGTTAGATTTATAGCCATTGAACGGACATTTGATCCTCATAATTGTGAACTGTAGATGGATTTGGCCAGACCCGACATAGATGACGGCGTTCACCGTGTTCAGGAATGGTCGTCCCAGGATGACGGGGACGTCGATGTTCGACCCCATGTCGAGGATGACAAAATTGGCAGGGGCATATTCATCTTGGATTTTAACCAAGATGTCCTTAGCGACTCCCTCTGGGAACCGAATGGTTTGGTCCACCATCTGCAATCTCATAAAGGTAGGGAGCAAAGCGCCCCCTAACAGATTTTCATAAATTACCTTGGACATGATGTTGACGCTTGATCCAAGGTTGCAGAAGACATTGTGGAAGAGTTGTGGTCCGATCTCACAAGTGATGGTCGGCATGCTTGGGTCGTCCTTCTTTGTGATGAACGGGGGATCAAGGAGATATCCCCAATTTGAACGGACCGGAGGCTTACCATACCTCGTAGAGACTATTTTAACGGACTCAAGCGGGTCCTCATTTTTCCCTGGGATCCTACCTTGCTCATATGATGGGACAGCTGCAGCTAATTGAGCTAACTGTGTTCCTAACAGTTTATTAAAGCTCAATTGATTCTTAGTGACAGAATTAAAGCTGTCCATTTTCTCACTAAGGCTTTCTAGGATCTTGTCATTAGCCACAATTCTCTTATTGATACTATCATTAATTTTAACATGGCCTAGCATAAGATCTTTAAGAGAAGGTTGGCTACCAAAGGAATTACCAGAATTATTATTGTAACCCATACCTTGGCCTTGGTAGAAGGGGCATGAACTCCATTGTTGTTGGGGTCGGTTCCCTTTGTTGAAGTTGTTGTTGATGTAGTTCACCTCCTCCTGGGTCTCGGGGCAGTTATTGACCAAGTGATCATCTCCTCCGCATACCTCGCACCATGGATCAGTTTCCACAGTACGAATAGTGGTAGGGGTCTGGATTGGCTCAATTCCCTTTTTCGAGGAAGATTCCTCTATTTTCTTCATAAGGAGGTCCATCTTGGTAGAGAGCATGTCGACCTCATTGAGGGCGTGGACACCTCTCTTCTTGGGCTGGAGGCGCTCCTCATTCCATCCTTGGTTGATGACCATCTTTTCAATGTGGTCCTTGGCATCCTTGTCATTTTTCTGCAAGAATGCCCCTCCAGCTGAGGCATCAAGGTGACTACGAGCCATGCCGGTTAGCCCGTGGTAGAATCCTTGAATAATGTGCCATTCAACTATTCCATGATGAGGACAGGCGCGAATGTACTCATTGAGACGTTCCCATGCTTGAGGAATCGTCTCGTCGAACTGTTGCTGGAAGCTCGAAATCTTCCCACGCAGGGCACTGCTCTTGCCAACGAGGAAGAACTTCTTGAGCAAAGCATTGGCACACTTGTCCCAAGTTGTGACTTCACTCTTGTTGGAATAGAACCAGTGTTTCGCCTTCCCCAAGAGTGAAAATGGGAAAAGCCAAAGGCAGATGGCGTCCGCCGTGACGTTCTTGACAGTGAAAGTGTTGCACACCTCCAAAAAGTGTTGAAGGTGGTCATTGGCATCCTCATGTGGCTTCCCACAGAATGGATTGACTTGCACCATGATAATCAGTGCAGGCTTGAGCTCAAACGTCGCATCGCCGAAGTTCAGGTTCGGGCCCGTTGCGACAAAGTCAACTGATGGGGACGAGAACTAAGTGATGGTGTTTTGGGCCATGACTGCCTCAACAACTAGTGCGGCACTTCCTACCATGAGTGGTTCGGTCTCTGAGATGAACCTTTGAGGAGGAACCTCACGGTGTCTATTTCTCCTCAACAATTGCTTAGGATCTTCAACGAAGTTTGACGTCAATTGAAAACCGCTCATTGTTGACTCTTCTTAGCGTCACTACCTAGGATTGTCTGTCCTTGGCATAGCACTAGAATGCTTGTGCGACACCAAAAGTGGCAAACAATTTTACTGCAAGCGGATGGTGGTCCATGCAGCACTTCACCAGGAGTATTCCAGGTATCGTATTTTCCACGGGGAATGAGAATTGGACTAACTAGACCAATGGAGTCGTCGGATGATGATCAAAGGGCTTAGGATTGGGTGGAGAGGTATTTCTAGTATTTGGCTACTGGCTAAGCTATCTTAAGTATACCGAGAGTTAACTCCCTTCCTACTGTGGCCGCTTGGTGAAAAGGTTGTGGCGAAACACTTCCCTAGGCAGCTACCATGCAGGCCAACAATTATTTGCAACTTACCTAACAACACGCTGAAGGGAACTCCTAATGTCTAGTAGAGGCCTGTCATGCTTCGCTGCTAGCGTTCTTCAGGTGCGACAAGAAGTCCACAAGGGCAGACTTAGTCTAGACACCATGTCTACACTAATTCTACTACTCTAGACCCAGTTAAGGTTTCGAGCACTTCACACAAGGCAAAGCAATATGCCAGTAGGCCGGTTGTATACTTAAAATAAACTAAGATACAAATTAAATACTAGAAGTACTCAGATGAAAGGCAACTAGAAGGAAGACTTACTAGAAGACAAGCATCCGCTGAGGAGCTCCAGGAAGAAGACTCCCGACAAGTCGGGTCTCCTCGGGAAACTCCTCACTCTCTTCCCTCTATTCTCATACTAGCTAAGAGTAGCTCTTCCTAAGATACATCATGATTAACTAGGCTCACTAAGGGGACATTTATAGGGGAGAGATGGAGTAGGGGCTACTCCAGTGCCACGTCAGCGATCCACGTGCTCTCTCTTCTCCACCGTTGGATCAAACCGACCTTGAAACCGCCATATGATCAACGGTTGGGGATTTCCATCACATGTTCATCATGGGGATGTCGGTGGGAGTGAACCGACTTAAGGTGGGCCCACATCATAGGTCGGTCAATCGACCTTTTGCCTCCATGTGGGCCCCACCAACCATCTAGATGGTGCTTAGGTCGGTGGGAGTATGGGCTAGGTGGGGGCCCACCAAATGTGGGTCGGCTGACCTACCCTTGGGGGGTTGGCCCACCACCTTGCTCCACATGTTGTCCGCACTTGTCATCTTCAATCTTTTGTTTATATGTGGTGGTTTTGGTTCTTGATCATCTTTGCTTCATTTGAGCATGATCAAGCTTGATTAGTGCCTGTTTGCACTTGCATCCAAATAATGACATCTCCATGTGGAACCAAGTGAATTGTACCTATGTCACTTCTTAGTTGCTTGGTGTTATCCCCAAAACTTAACCATTGTTGATAGTTTTTGTGGGGTAAAAATAGGGCTTATCTACCGTCAACAAGAACCCCCACACATAAGTCTTTGCTCGTCCTCGAGCAATGGTTAGAGGAAGATAACCTATGATTATGACACTTTTAAGATATAAGCAAACACAATGAATACTCAAGACATATCTTATACAAGTGGGTTATGTGGCACTGTCTAACATATATCCTTAGGATGTTGAAAAATAGAACAGTTCTCAAAGCAAAGTCATCTTCCCATTTTCATATCCTTAGTACTTAGAGTTTTTGATAAATGTTTTAAAAGAAAGCACATAGTTCATCCTTACTCCTCTAATAGTACTCTCAAGTCACTCAGTAAGTATAGGATTCCTCACCAAGGCATAGCATAAGATTGCCTTCTTTTGTTTTATCCTACATCTATTAGGCTTATGTGGGGCTCAGGTATGGAGAAACAAGATAGCATACTTGCATTGTATCTATTGTAAAGTCAAAACAAGGAACCAAGGAGAAGAATGTCATAATCCTAGATCAAGATGTGTAAGTGTGTGAAAAATGATTAGAATAGAATCCTCCTATATTTGATAAGATCTCTCTCTCTATTTTATTTGAGACATGGCTAGCTTTTTTTCTTTTCTCTTTTTTTCAAAAGAAATGGACCATCATGTGCCCACTTTTTTTACTAAGCATAGCCTTTGTGTCTCATCTTATAACCAATACTTAGAGAGAGATATTCTAAACCTTAAAACATGGAGCATATATATGGTGGAAATGGATGGCTTGTTTTAGCGTACTTCCAATGTAGAAGCAACATATATATGTGGTGTGTGTGTGATCTTGATCTTGGGACCATGACATAGTTCTCAACTAGGGTCACAAGGTTTGACTAAACTCAATACAAGTACAAGTAGAATATATAGTAGGGTTTGGAACAAGGTATGAACATATATGGCTGTGGTAGGAATTAACTTACTATTGAGGAGTAAGTGACACTATGGTTTTATGATATTTTCAAAAATAAATCTCTAAGCACTTTGAATAGAAAGGGTATGAATCATGGGCTAAGAACTATATCACAACTGTCAACAACAAAGTCAATATGTTATTCCTATCAAGATATGTGACCCACAAGTATAAGCATAAGTAAGAATTAGACTTTGTGACAATTTACCCTTTCAATGTCATGAATCATGTCACACTTTTAATGTCATAAATCATAGATCCAAGTCTTCTTGTTTTTATTTTTGTTTTATTTTATCTAATAAAGCAAACAAGTGATAGAAGTAATAAAAATGAAAGAACAAAGGGGGAGTAGGAGTGGCAAACCAGTCAGAAGGCAGGTAGACGTTGAGTGGATGCTGAATGGTGGGTCTAGGGCTCCAAGGTGGGGTCGGCCGACCCCACTTGGGCTTGCCCATTGCTGCCATTTGAATTCCCATTTTTGATGATATACCTCTGCAAGCTTCTATTCTCGTTGGCCATCAAAGAGGGGGTCAGCCGACCCCCTACTTAGAGTAGAATTTGTCGAGCCAACTTGCCTCACCATGTACTACGTCATGGTGTGTTCAGGAAATTCAGAGATTTAGTTGGGGGGCCACTTGACCCCCCCCACACACTTGGATTTTTGAGAATTATGAAATCCAAAGACATGGGAAACATCAAGTGCAACGGTCCTGTGCGGTCAACAAGGGTCGGGACGAGGATGCTTGTATGGTGGAAACCGCTCTCCTTTGGGTTGTTGAACTTGATCAGCTCTTCTAGTGTTAATATGAGTTCATTCTTCAGGCTCCATTGCTCTTGGAGGAGATTCGTAGAGCACCACTTGATGGTGACTCTCCCCTTCCTCCATCCTCTCGTTTCTTCCCTCATTAGAGTGGTGAGAGCTTTGAGAACAACTCTCACCTCCTTTGAACTTCTAGAATCGGGAGAGGAATGCTTTCTCCATTTTCCTGCACAACACAGACAACCAAACTTTTTCCTACTTCTACTCCTATGCAAGACTGAATATTTTTTTGGTTTTTTCAAGGACAACTATTCTAATCTTGAGAAATAACTTGCAACTAAGAAGAGAGAAGATGGATTGTGAGCTCGAGATAATTTTTGTGGTTTTGGGTGTGGAATGGAGCTCACAATGCATGGGTATTTATAGGGGGAGAAGGGCAAGTGGTGAACATCCCAATGTGGGGGTCGGCCGACCTCCCCACAAGTACTATGTTTCAAAATTTTTAATCATGGCAGGGAATCTTGCAACATATATGAACTCTTTTCCAGAGATTGACCAATGTAGGGGTCGGCCGACCCCTACCCTAAGCACTTTAGCACTGTAAATGATGTGGCATTAAGTGTCTACTAAAGTAAAGCCTAGGCGTGGACACGAAGTAAAGTTCTTTTACAAGATTCCCTTGCCTAGTGCTATGTGAAAAAGAAAAGATGATACGCAAAAGTGGAGATATGCTTAAAGTGGTTGTCAGTGATCATGACAGCACTAGAGCATGTCTAGGAGACCACTTTGTAGGTTTAAGCTGGTGCATAGCAGCATAGGTCCCAAACGAACCATTCCCTTTCAGACTTTGGCTTGTGTGTCATGCATGGGATTCTAAAGCAGATCAAATGGGAGATAGCAAGAATGCGAAAAGGGCAAGTCTTGGGATCGACCGACCCCAACTTGAAAGCTCCGGGATCATATAAGTGCTGACCTCGACACATTGCATCAAGCCAAAGTGAAAGACTGCAAGTGGGCCCAATGGTAGGGTTGGCTGACCCCACCTCTAGGTGATCCATAGGTCAAAACTGTATTGCAAGTTGTTCTCATGATTTTCATTTATTATTCCTAAGCATTTTGTCGAAGGGAAATATGCAAAACTAAACTAAGCATGCAATTGGAAGGAAAATGCAAGAACTGAAAAGCAATGAGTAAAGACAGGATAAGTACTGATTTACCTTATCAGAAAGGGCTCCAGGTTTTAGGTCCGTAGAGCAGGACCTCTCCATCTTGTTTATTGCTTGGATTCTTCAGATGGCCCTGGAGATATGGACCAAGATTGCACCTCTTCTTGCCACACTTGCCTACCTTTGCCTTGAGGTTCTTGGAGGCATGGTATGGTTCTCCTTGAAGCACAATGGCCTCCATGGTGACCTCTGGTTTCGCATCTAGTCTCCCTCATGATTGAAGGGTGCCTCACTAATAGAATTGATGACATTTGTGCTAGTGGGGACCACGAAAGGCTACTCAAGATAACTCGAGAGGCATATAAGGGGCTAGAAAGTGTTGAGTTTGAGACAAGGAGGATTGGGATGGAGAAGAAGAAGAAGAGGGAAGGCCAAGGAAAGCTATTGCCAAAGATTACAAACTTGTTTTCACAAGAGTTACAACTGGGAATAGTTTCTAAGTGCTGGCACGACACTCTGGGTCAGATTGGGATTCCCAACTGTGGGTCGCCCGACCCTACCTCGGTGGAACCAAAAGTTCACACTTCTCCCTCAACTATCTCTTTCGTAGGACCACATACAAGATACTTGCATCCTATCAAGTAGGGGTTGTCCGACCCCTAGTTGTTGCGTGCAGAGCAAGCAAGTTCGGGTCCTACACTTTTAAGGTGATTAGAAGTGGTCTAGCCAAGTTTGAGCCATAGTGGGTACATAGTCCAGGTCGCCCGACCCCAGCTTGGAAGTTCTAGAGTGAACAGGTTCTGGGTTTGTACTTCCCCACATGTCATAGATGGTTTGACCACACATAGGTTGGGTTAGCCACTAAGATGTGGTCGCCCAAACCCCAAAACGGAGGCTCCCAAAGAAAAGTTTTGTATTAAGGACTAACATAAGTGTATTCATGCTATCCTAAAGGCCAATCCACACAAAATATATAAAAAGAATGTAAGACATGTAGATTTTAGTGAATCTTTAGGAAGGATGAGTTCTAGAATATCAACTTCTTCTATCAAGGATCAAACTCCTAGAAAACTCTTAGGAAGGTGGCCACTTACCTCAAAAATGACGAGTCATAGCATTGGCCCTTCTTAGTTGCATCGAAGTTCTATTTGGCCAAGAAACTTTGTCTTCGACTTGAGGATCTCAAGTTCTCTCCATGAATGATCTCATGAGTTACCCATAGAGATAACGATGTTCTTGCTGTAGGGGTTAGTCTAAAAATGCAACCAAGTTCCATGCAAGTATGTTTGGTTCAATAATCAAACTTAACACCATGTCTTGTTTGATTAAGGTAGTCTATTTAACCTAAGGACCATGCTTAATTTAAAAAGACTATGGAGGTACTCACTCGAGCGATTAGTATAACCAAACCAAAGCAAAGTAACATAGAAAGAGGGAGCATGATAGGATGAACAAGATTCATTATACTAGAGACAAGATATTGAGTGATGAAGACAAGAGGCAAATATTTTTTTATTTTTATATGCAAGGCAATGCAAAATGGAGGATGAATGCATTTAAACAGATATGCTGTGGTTAAAATAAAAATAAATGAGTGATATGCATGAACATCTAGGCTTTAGCTTTTTCATGTGGCGTGGCCCATCCAAAGGGCATCATCATACCGACTATTAAAGCCGATATATGAGCCGGGATGTTCTCGTTTAACATTCGACTACCACAAGCTAGACTAGGAGCTCGAATAGGTAGACAACAATAAAATTGTTGTCTATCTAGACTAGGCATGATGCCCGAATACAACTCAAAGACTAGGAGCTACCCAAGAAAGCACTAGATTTATGCAAATTAAGCAAACATGCAGTGGAAAGGATAAAAAGAAAAGAAAGGTAAAAGAAGGATAACTCAGACGACTTGGTTATAAGTTAGATTAGCAACCGTTCCCCGGCAATGGTGCCAGAAATTCTTGTTGACTCTTCTTAGCGTCACTACCTAGGTGTCGAGGGTATCAATAAGGGGTACCCTCACCGATGCACGTAACAAGACTATCCGTACGCAGGACGAGGCCCTCGACTCGACGCTCTGGATGTGCATATACGCAGCAATCGACGTCTGCAGCCTCGAAGACGGAAATAGTGTCGAGCGAACCAATCAGGGGTCGAGCGCTGGCTATCGTCGAATACGGAAACGGGCTCGAGCGAATCGGGAAGCGCCGAGCGCAAGGACACTGTCCGCCGCCTGACGCGCGCACGAGAGCTAGGGCATTTAATGCACCTGCCGTTTTCCCACCTAACACACTGACCGCGGGAAGCGTGATAGGAAACAGGCACCCGTCCCATCGTTCTTTTTGCAGCCTTGCCCACCAAACAATCCAGGGCATGTCAGGACGCAGGAAACGAGGATGGGACGTCTAATCGGGACCCCCTCGAGACATCCAAGGTCAGCGCTCCAGATATCGGCACATTACACGGCGTCTGACCCTCAACCGAACAGAGTTCCATCCTGGGGACGAGTTGGGCATCGACTGACAACACCACAACCACCCCGCCGGATCTGCCGCCATACCGTACAAGCGTGCGATCGTTGAACCAACACAAGACGGCGCGCAGAGCAGAATGCAGGGGCACGCGTAATCATCACCAGGCTATCAAGACGGGACGGCTCGAGGCCATGACGGTACGGAAGCCTCGAGTAGGTCAGCGCTCCATGCTGCTATCGACCCCTACTCTGACACCTATACATGTACCCTGGGTCTCTCCTTGGAGCTATAAAAGGAGGGACTCAGGAATAGAACGCAAGGCTACACCATACGCGGTAGAGCTCACGCACTCCATACGACGCTTGTATTTACCCCTGTACAAGCACTTAGGTGCAAGATAATACAGACTTCCCTCCCCCGCTGGACGTAGGGCCTTCTCTTGCCCGAACCATGATAAATCTTTGTGTCTTCTTGCATCACCATCTGGGAAAGGGGGCACGCATACAAATTTACTCATTGGTGTGACCCCCCGTGGGGAACACACCGACAGTTTGCGCGCCAGGTAGGGGTCCTGCGTGTTTTTCATCGATTTCCCACTCCTTTCCAGATGGCTGCTCTCGCCTCGCCGATTCCGCGCTCCACGGTGATTTGGTTTGGGAGTCTCGAGTTCATGTCTATGGGCTCCGGCTACGACATGATCTTGCTCTCAGTCAAAGGACCAGGAGGAACCCGTGTTGCACCAGCACGGTCGAGGGCCCCGAGACGCCCTCGCCACCACGCCTCCCCGCCCAAGAAAAGGCGCGGACAGCATCACCGCCGCTCCTCTGCTTCATCACGACCGACAACTCGTGTGAGGCAGGAGGTGGGCCACGAGCCGGCAACACCATATGCCAGAACCACGGGCACGACGGCTCAGCACGGCACGACGACGGGAGGGGACGTGTCTCGCGCGCCCTCCCACACCGCCGCTAAGCTACTTCCACACGGGTTGGCACTGCCATTCGGATTGTACAACGCCGCGGCGTCGCTCGCCAGAGCAATATGCCCAAACATCCAGACGTACGTAGAGAGACCAATGGTCCTCCCACATAACTCTGAGGCACTACGACCGACGTCCGAACTACCAGATTTCTCCCAGGTGCGAGGCCTCCGCCGCGTAGGCCCTGGGCGATACACGATCTCCTCACTCAGGCAACGGCTGCTGGAGGAGGGACGGGGACGCTTCTACGCCGCCGAGCCAGACTCCGACTCCGAGACCGATAGCTACGACCCTACGAGGGAATGCTATCACGTCGACGGGGTAGTAGAAACTACCGATGAGACGCAGGATGCTGCAGTGGGCGGTCGAGCCCCTGCAGCACAGGAAGACCCCAGGACGCCTGGGAACGACGGACAGGTCGACGCCCCTCCACAGGAAGACAAGGCTGCGCAGCTTGCACAGCTACGAGAGCTCAAGATGAAGCTCGACGAAGACCATGAGCGCCTTGTCCTGCTTGAGCAAATCCTTGAGCAAGACCTGCCCTACCCGCCGGGCGGAAGTGTCCGCAGACGCGCTTGAGAGGTACATCGACAAATCGTCGGAGACGCAGAGCCAGAGCAGCCCGTCAGCCGTTTCCCTCGAGCGGGCCAAAATGTAGTGGCGGTGACGATGCTACTGCGTAACATGCCAGAACCATCGAACTCCCAGGCTCGGCGCATTCGAGACGAGGTACAGACTCTGCTCCAGGTGGCGGCAGTTAAACAAGCCGAAAGCTCAGCTTCTCGACGACGAGGAGCTCCCACTGAAAAGTGTGACGAGCCACCTCAAAATGAAAAGGAAGTGTCAGTCCATCAATAGCCTCCTCCTCGAGGCAGAAAGACCGCTCTCGTCCTCCCCGTCGACAATCAGCGTCGACACGATGCGTGGCATGACATCGAAGAGAATCGACGCCGTCGGCACGGAGACGCGGAAGAGCGCGGTTACAGCGCACATCGCGGTGGGAGGTACGACAGCGACGAGGACCGGGTGGCCCCCGAGCCACTAGGCCCACAGGTGTTCAGCAGGGCGATCCGCAGCACACCCCTGCCCAGTCCATTCCGACCCCCGACCAGCATCGTGAAATACAATGTTGAGACCAAACCAGAATTATGGCTGGCCGATTTTAGGCTGGCCTGTCAGCTAGGTGGCGCTCGAGGAGATGATCGAGCCATCATCAGACAGCTACCGCTCTTCCTCTCTGACACCGCCCGTCGATGGCTCGAGGAACTTCCAGCAAATCAGATTCACGACTGGGTCAATTTAGTTAAAGTTTTCGAGGGTAATTTCAAAGGGACCTACATACGGCCCAGGAACTCATGGGACCTCAGCAAATGCAAGCAGAAGTCAGGAGAAACTCTTCGAGAGTATGCTCGACGCTTCTCGAAGCAGCGCACTGAGCTGCCACACATCCCTGACCATGACGTCATCCTGGCTTTTGTCTCTGGTACCACCAGTCAAGACTTAGTGCGGGAACTAGGCCGAAATCGCCCTCAGACCGTCGATGAGCTGATGGACGTAGTGGCGAACTACGCAGCAGGGGAGGAGGCAGTCGGCGCTTTCTTCAGCTGTGAAGGAGGGAAAGGCAAGCGGTCTGTCGATGAAGATGGAACCCCCAGTCGAGGGCTCAAGAAAAACAAGAAGAAGCAGAAAGCACGACAGTTGCAACGAGAAGATTTCGACGACAACCTTGTCGCCGCCATGGAGCGGAAGAAGCCTCGAGACCCTCCAGATGGAGGTACCTTCGATAAGATGCTAGAGGAACCATGCCCTTACCATAAGGGAGGCGCCAACCACAAGCTCAAGGACTGTCATATGCTGAAAAGGCATTTCGACGGTCTAGGGTTCAAAAGGGATGAGCGTGACGACTCGAAGAAGGAGAAGGGCGGCGACAAAGAGGGCAACAACGACGACGACGGCTTCCCCGCCGTCCATGACTGCTACATGATCTATGGTGGGCCTTCGACACAGTTGACCACGAGGCAGCGCAAAAGGGAACGCCGCGAGGTCTTCGCGGCAAGAATGGCGGTGCCCCAGTACCTCAGCTGGTCGAGCACCCCCATGACCTTCGATCGAGAGGACCACCCCGACAAGGTAGTCGCCCCAGGCGTCTACCTGCTCGTCGTCGACCCTATCATCATCAACACCCGGCTTTCCAAGGTGCTAATGGATGGAGGCAACAGCCTCAACATCATCTACCTCAAGACCCTCGACCTCCTTGGCATCGATAGGGGACGGCTCCAGCCAAGCGCCGGTGGTTTCCATGGCGTCGTGCCAGGAAAGAAAGCGTTGCCCGTAGGTCGAATCGACCTACCAGTCTGCTTTGGCACGGCAGCCAACTTCAGGAAGGAGACCCTCACCTTTGAGGTGGTCGGGTTCCATGGCACGTACCACGCCATCATCGGGTGCCCGGGCTACGCCAAGTTCATGGCCATACCCAACTACACCTACTTGAAGCTGAAGATGCCCGGTCCCAAAGGCGTCATCACTGTTAGCTCCTCCTTTGAGCACGCTTACGAGTGCGACGTCGAGTGCGTCGAGTATGGGGAGGCGGTCGAAAACTCCACCGAGCTCATCACGAAACTCGAAGCCCTGGCCGCTGAGGCTCCAGAGCCCAAGCGCCACGCGGGCAACTTCGAGCCAGCAGAGGGAACCAAGAAGATCCCGCTCGACCCCAACAACTCCGACGGCAAGGTGCTGACGATCAGCGCCGACCTCGACCCCAAATAGGAAGCTGTGCTCGTCGACTTTCTCCGTGCGAACGCCGACATGTTTGCATGGAGTCCCTCGGAAATGCCAGGCATACCGAGGGAAGTCGCCGAGCACTCCTTGGAGATTCGAGCCGGTTCCAAGCCAGTGAAGCAATGGTTGTGCCGATTCGACGAGGAGAAGCGCAAGATCATTGGCGAGGAAATCCACAAGCTTTTGACGGCCGGATTCATCAAGGAGGTTCATCATCCCGACTGGTTAGCAAACCCTGTATTAGTTAAGAAAAAGAATGGGAAAATGAGGATGTGTGTCGATTATACAAGTCTAAATAAAGCATGTCCGAAAGTTCCTTTTCCATTACCACGTATTGATCAGATTGTCGATTCCACTGCGGGATGTGAAACCCTTTCTTTCCTTGATGCGTATTCTGGTTACCATCAAATAAAGATGAAAGAGTCCGACCAGCTCGCGACCTCTTTCATCACACCTTTTGGGATGTACTGCTATGTAACCATGCCATTTGGGCTTCGAAAAGCGGGAGCCACGTACCAACGCTGCATGCTCCACGTATTTGGCAAACACATAGGATCGACGGTCGAGGCCTATGTCGACGACATTGTCGTCAAATCAAAAAGGCGAGGGGACCTAATCCAGGACCTCGAGATCGCTTTTAGCTGCTTACGCACCAACCAGATCAAGCTCAATCCCGAGAAATGCGTCTTCGGCGTGCCTCGAGGCATGCTCTTGGGTTATATTGTTTCCCAGCGCGGAATCGAGGCCAACCCTGAGAAGGTCTCGGCCATCACGAGAATGGGGCCAATCTGAGACATCAACGGTGTACAAAGAGTCACGGGATGCCTAGCGGCTCTGAGCCGTTTCATCTCGAGACTAGGAGAAAAGGCGTTACCATTGTACCGACTTCTGAAGAAGGTCGAGCGTTTTTCCTGGACCCCCGAGGCCGAGGAAGCTCTCGAGAGGCTGAAGAATACACTGACCTCAGCACCAGTCCTGGTCCCACCTCAACCTGCGGAACCACTGCTCCTTTACGTTGCGTCGACGACCCAGGTCGTCAGTGCAGCGGTGGTGGTCGAGAGGCAGGAGGAGGGGCACGCGCTACCAGTCCAGAGGCTAGTCTATTTCGTTAGCGAGGTGCTTTCGGAGACCAAGACACGTTACCCCCAAATCCAGAAGCTGATCTCCGCCATAATCCTCGCCCGCCGCAAGCTACAGCACTACTTTCTCGGCCACCCCATCACGGTGGTCTCGTCTTTCCCCTTGGGCGAGATAATCCAGAGCAAGGAGGCCACGGGAAGAATAGCTAAATGGTCGGTCGAGCTCATGAGTGAGACTCTCACTTACACGCCTCGCAAGGCCATCAAATCGCAAGGCCTGGTGGACTTCATCGCGAAATGGACAGACTCCCAGCTTCCCCCGACTCAGGTCCAGTCTGAGCTGTGGACGATGTATTTCGACGGGTCGCTCATGAAGACGGGGGCCGTGGCTGGCCTGCTGTTCGTCTCGCCCTTGGGCGTCCTTGTGAGGTACATCATCAGGATTCATTTTTCCACATCCAACAATGTTGCAGAATACGAGGCCCTCATCAACGGTCTCAAGATCGCCATCGAGCTAGGAGTCCGACGCTGTTGACACTTCTTAACGCAACCACCGGATATCGGCGACGGCGCCAGAAGTGCCCTGGTAGGGTAACTCTATTTACTATTGGATAATTCCGCAAGCGCACAGAATGTACCGCTGTAGCACTTCACCAAGGAGTATTCCAAGGTATCGTAATTTATATTTTCCCAAGGGAAAGCGGCTAAGTGTGTTTAACAAAAAGGGGAATGAGATTCCTTGAGTTGTCTAGTATCAACTAGTGAATAAGGGTGGTAAATAACGAATAGGAAGGGTAGTGGTGAATCCAAGGTCCTATGCTAAAGGTAAATGGTAGAGTTAGCTAGGTGGGAGGACAACGAGTGAGTAAAGGACTCCTATGTATCTAACTTAACTTCTGTGACTTACTTTAATAGATAATTGCCTTAACTACGCTAGAGCCTTACTAACTGTGTGCGAGGGATAGCCGAGGTGGTAAGACGCTTAGAAGGTTTTTCACCTAACCCCTTACCGAAAGCGACTATTGGGCTTATGGACGCCTTACCTTTTAAGAACTATCCTGTACGTGAGGAGAACCTAATGCCGCCCACGATCTGTCACCTACTAGGGAGTGCGCTCCTACTTTCCGTTCAAGCCAGCGGTAATCAAAGGTAATCTTAAGTATGAGCACCACGCTCACACTTAATCCTACAACTCTAACTAGTTGCAGCTAGCTAGAGCTCCTATACAAGATAGGACGATGATGCACACACAGGAGTGGTTACAGGTCACTAACTTCACTAAGACAACTATATTACTAAAGTAAATGCACAACAAGACTAAAAGACTTGCACTAAGTAAGAACTCAGTAAAGTAAAGTAAGAATAATATATTAATAAAAGGAAAGTCTTACAAAAGTAGAAAGGTACAAGAGCTATACCAGACTCTCCAGAAGACGACTCCGGAGACCCCGAGCTTCGCTCGACTCGACTCTAACTCCCACTCTAGACTAACTACTACTCTACTTGTATGCTTGGAACTTGTAATGCACTTGGCCTTGGAATTGCACACTTGAAATGAAGGGTGGAGGCTGCCTTTTATAGAGGAAGATGGAGTAGGGGTTACTCCATCGCCACGTCATCGATCCGCGTGACATCTTCTCTCCACCCTTGGATCAAACCGACCTCACAACCGCCATTTGATCAACGGCAGGGGCAAATCAACATGTGGGACATGTGGGGAAGGTCGGTGGGAGGCCACCGACCCTAGAACCGCCTTTGATGTGGGGTCGGGCGACCCCACTTCTGGGCCTCTGGGCCCACCAGCAGTGTCCACAGGGGTCCCTTATGTCGGTGGACTAGGTGGCACACCTGGGTCCCACCAAAGAGGTGTCGGGCGACCCCCTCCCTGTGGGCCCAGGGTGTCACCTGTTGTCCCCTCGATCTCCTCTTGATGATTCTGATGTTGGCTTTGTCAAATAATGTCTTGAATTTGTTGTTCCTGCATAAACAAGCTAAGAGTACAAGTGGAACTAGTTATGGATAAAATATGTTCATGTCATGTCATTTCCCCTTGCAACCGAGGCATGTTGACGGTGTTTTGTATGTGGATTTCTATGGTATATCCACCGTCAACAAGATCCCCCAAGCTTAACCTTTGCTCGTCCCGAGCAAACAATCAAACTTAGCCTCGGTGGATCAGGTATTGTTACTATGTTCACATTTCAAGAGTACCATGTGTACAACAAAGTTCTTCTCTTTGCATGAAAAATTTAGCTATGTAAACTTACCCCTATTACCTTAGTCCCTTATGGGGCTTATGGCTTTTCCTTTGTCTTAGGTGGTTGAGAGACAGAACAGTTTGACTTGAGCACTAACTTTCTCATTCTTAGCAAATTTCATATCAGAGGTTTTGTGATATTTTCAAAAGAAAGCTTAAATGTTCCTCTTATGGTTCTCTCATGTCACTCAAATGGTGTATGATTCCTCACCAAGGCATATGGTAAGAGTTGCCTTCTCTATTTCATCCTATTTCTAAAAGGCTTATGTGGAGTTCAAGGTAGGGATGAAAGGAGATAGCATACTTACTTTGCATGTATTGCGAAGTCAAAGCTCGGATCCTTGAAGAGAAGTGTCATACTCCCAGATCAAGATGTGCAAGTGTGATATATGGTGGACTAGGTTGCTCCTTTATTTGATAGACTCTCTATGTATTGAGACATGGCTAGCTTTTTTTTTCTCTTTTTTTTATATATATGAGCTTTCATGTGCTCAATTTTCTTTTTCTGTGGACTTGCATATGTCCATCTTTTTATTTCATTTTGCCTAGCCTTTTGATGTCTCATTTACCAAATAATGCTTAGAGAGATGTTCTAACATTTAGAGTATGGAGCAACCTATTTAGTGGATGCGAAATACATGTGGTTGCGTACTTCCAGTGTAGAGGCAGCATATATATATGTGGTGTGTACGTGATCTTGATCTTAGGAGCATGAAAAGTCTCTTAACAAGGGTCAACAAGACTTGACGACACTCAACACAAAGCAAATAGCTTATGTGGAAAGATTGCAATTATGTAAAGTAGATATGGCTGTGGTAGGAATTCATCACCATTGAGGAACAATTAAGGTTTTGATCATTTTAGGAATAAATCTCTGATAATCATGCATGCTTAGAAAAATATTATAGTAGCTCTTGTCTTACTATCTCATGTCCCACAACAACTTAGACTTAGTTCTAGCACTTGCAACCCACAAAGTTTTTAGGTTCATGGCAGTTTAAGTGAGCTAAGTGATCCATACTTAGAGAAATACTAAGTTGTATACTAGGTACTAGAGAAACATTAACAAGCAACTAGTCATCATTTCCATGAGGGATATAAACATACATGAAGCATATATGCTAAAGGGAAATGCTAATAAATATTTATTTTTTTTAAGTAAGAATGATAAAATGCATGAAAATAAATAGGATAGAATACTTACCTTAGTGGGGGAGAGGATCTCCCCCAAGCTAGATCTTCGCTCACTGTGGTGGCGGGAAATTTTGGTACCATTCAGCCCAGCGTTGTGCGTCTTCCTCTCGCACACGTCGGATATGTTGGCCGTTTTGTACCGCCAGTTGCAATGTTGCTTCTTGCCCAATCTGCAATTCGCCCATGTCATTAATGAGACTGTCCATACCTGTGGGCTGGTGACGCCTAGCCCTGTCCCTTGGGCGTGGAGTGCGTTGTGGAGGTAGACCCATGGAGTCTGAAGCATCCACTGACATCGCTTCATCGCCCTTTTCAACGTCATGGTGCGAGGATCCTCCTTGCTCCATCTGGGCGGCTTGCATCATCCTTCTTGTCACCCTACGTGTCCCTGCAATATCTGGACTTGCCACTTGGGCTAGTCTAATGGTAAGTGTGTGGACCCCATACAACCGGCGCCTCGCACATGGGAGAGGAATTTCGGTTGTATAGCCCGGATAAATCATTTTAAGTTCACCATTTGGATCTCTTATGAGCATGTTAGCATTGATAAAGAAGTTCTCATCTACCACTCCTCTAACATAGCCAATGTCTTCAAAATAATGTGATTCAAGTAATCCAAAAGTATCGGCTATTTGAGTAATAAAGGATGTGAAATAGATGGGCTTCCCATACTCAATAGAGTTAAGCCAATAGTTCACTAGCAGTTTCACAGGGGAGACCTTGATTTTACTAACCATGGCATAGAGAATTTTAAGTTCATCATCAATTAAAGTATCAGTTCCCATGCCAGGATATAGAGTGCACATGATCCAGAAGTGAAGAAAGCGCAAGGTTGGATTATGGATTTCAATGGGAGTAGGATTTGAACAATCATTAGAGCCAGAAATTGCTTTCCAGAATCTAAATTTATCGAACATTCTAGTGGCATGATCTAGATCAAGTTTACATTCATGTTCACACCCTAAAGTAGTGTTTAGCAAACTCCAATTTAATTGATGTTCTTGCTCACACATGCGAAAAGATATTCCATTATTTGTGAGTTTTAGGGTGCATAGAAATTCCTTAGCAAGCAATTCTTTTCCAAATTCAGGCACTTGCCAAAAACTACTCCAAACAATTGCTCTAAACACCTTATCGAATTCAACATCCATACCTGTGCGGGCCAAAAGGTCCGGATCGATGATGCTAGTGTGTAGGAAGAGACTTTCTCGGATGATGTAGCACCTTTGCAACTCTTCTTGGCTTAACATGAGGCCGCTCTCGGGCTCTCTCATCCTTGATGGAGGCTCGTAGGGTACCATCCCATGGTAACCTTCTTCTTCCTCCCTTCCGTGAGCATGGTGAGAGCCTTGAGAAGAGCTCTCACCCTTTGCTTTCTTGAACTTGCCGAAGATATGCTTCTTCATCCTCCTACACAAGTGAGGCAAACCAAGCTCCTACTACTACTACTATGCAAGGGGAATCTTTTTGGGTTTTTGTTTTGATGACTATTTCTAAACTAAACTTGAGAAATGGTTTGTAACAAAGAGAGAAGAGAAAGGATTGTGAGCTCGAAATGGTTCTGGTGGTTTTGGGTGTGGAGTTGAGCTCACAATGCTGTGGTATTTATAGGGGGAGAAGGGCAAGTAGTGGACCCACAATATAGGGGTCGGCCGACCCCCCCTAGAAGCACTTTGAATTTGAACTTAGCTTTATACAGGGAACCATTCTGCATGCTTTCAAGATTTTGCAGAGATGGTCCAAAATGGGGGTCGGCCGACCCCCATCCTAGCCCCTCCTCCACTTTAAACATTGTGTCATTGATTGTCCAGAAAAGTAAAGGCTAGGTGTGGACCAAAAGTTTTCAAATTGTTTCTGAGATTCCCTGTTTTAGTGCTTTGTGAAAGGTAAAAGATGAATGGCAAAAGTGGAGACATGTCTAAAGTGATTCCTATGGACCATGGGAGCACTCAAGCATGCCTAGGTGACCACTTTGCAGAATTTAAGCTAGTGGAGTGGTCCCAAAAGAATCAAAGATGAAAGGAGCATCTTATGACTAAAGTAAAGGATCAAGGGACCACTCTTTTTTCAAACTTTAGCTAGTGTTACAAGCATAGGACTCCATTGTGATTCAAATGGTGGCCAGCAGGAGGCAAGTGGGGCCAATATGGGGGTCGGCCGACCCCCACATTGGAGCTCCCAGAGCATCCAAGTGTTGGGTTGGAACCTCTATGACTAGCAAGGTTGAAATGTGGTGAAGTGGGCCCCAAGGTGGGGTCGGGCGACCCCCCTTTGGGAGCTCCAGCAGCTCAAATTTTTATGACAAGTTATTCTCAAGATTTTATTTATTATGGCTAAACATTTTGTCGAAATAAGATATGCAAAATTCAAAGTAAGAATGCAATTGAAAAGTGAATAGTAGAAATTGAAATGCAGAAAATAAATATGGGATAACTACTGATTTACCTTATCAGCAAGGGCTCCATGTTTTAGGTCCGTAGAGCAGGACCTCTCCATCTTGTTCATTCTTCGGGTGCATCAGATGGTCCCGGAGACGTGGACCTTGATTGCACCTCTTTCTCCCGCCATACTTGCTTGGTATTGATTTTTGGTTCAGCGGGTTCCTCTTCTTTCTTTTCGGCCCTTTTGGCCGACTTACCTCTCTTGTCCCTTCGGCGTCGGATGTGGCGAGGCTTAGTCGGAGGTTCTTTGTCCTTCACCTGCATGTTAGCTTTATAACCATTGAATGGACATTTTACCTTCCATCCTGGGAATTGGAGGTGAATCTGGCCGGACCCCACATAGATGACTGCATTGACCGTGTTGAGGAATGGCCTTGCCAAGATGATCGAGACATCATTATTGGATCCCATATCCAAAATGATGAAGTCGGCAGAGACGTAGTCGTCTTGGACCTTTACCAGTATGTCCCTTGCCAACCCCTCAGGGAACCTGATCGTCTGATCTGCCATCTGCAAACGAACAAATGTGGGGTGCAAAGGCCCCCCTAGCAAATTATCATAAGTTACCTTGGCCATGATGTTGACACCCGATCCAAGGTCGCAGAAGGCGTTGTGGAAGATTTGCGGTCCGATCTCACAGGTGATGGTCGGCAGGCCTGGGTCGTCTTTCTTGGTGATGAAGGGCGAATCCAGAAGATAGCTCCAGTTGGATTGTACCGGAGGCTTACCGAACCTCGTAGTAACTAGTTTAACTCCTTCAATTGGGTCCTCAGGTTTCCCTGGGATCTTACCTTGCTCGAAGGATGGGACAGCTGCTGCTAATTGAGCTAATTGTGTTTCTAGCATTTTGTTAAAGCTCAACTGATTTTTCATAGCAGAGTTAAAGCTATCCAACTTTTCACTTAAGTTTTCAAGGATCTTATCATTAGCCATCATTTTCTTGTTAATGCTATCATTGATTTTAGATTGGCCTAAGACAAGATCTCTAAGAGAAGGTTGGTTACCAAAAGAATTATTGAAATTTTGATTGTAACCATTACCTTGATTACCTTGGTAGAAGGGGCGCGAGTTCCATTGCTGTTGTTGGGGCCGGTACCCATTGTTGTTGTTGTTGTTGATGAAGCTCACTTCCTCCTTTGTTTCGGGACAATTGTTTCCCGAATGATCATCTCCTCCGCACACTTCGCACCATGAATCAGATTCAATGGCCCGTGCAGTGGCGTAAGGTTGAATGGTCTCTTGCTTGGAACTTTCTTCCATCTTCTTCATTAAGAGGTCCATCTTAGCAGAGAGCATGTCCACCTCATTCAAGGCATAGACACCTCTTCTCTTGGGTTGGAGGCGTTCCTCATTCCATCCTTGGTTTATAACCATCTTTTCAATGAGGTCCTTGGCATCCTTGACATTGTGTTGCAAGAATGCTCCTCCAGCGGCAGCATCAAGGTGACTACGGGCCAAACCGGTCAGGCCATGGTAGAAACCTTGGATTAGGAGCCACTCCTCTATCCCATGATGAGGACAGGCGCGAATGTACTCCTGCAGACGTTCCCATGCTTCGGGAATCGTCTCATCCGCTTGCTGTTTGAAGCTGGAAATCTTTCCACGAAGGGCACTGGTCTTGCCCATCGGAAATAACTTCTTGAGAAATGCATTGGCGCACCTCTCCCACGTGGTCACTTCACCCTTGTTGGCGTAGAACCATTGCTTCGCCTTCCCCAATAACGAGAATGGGAAGAGGCGAAGACGGATGGCGTCTGCGGCGACATTCTTGATGGTGAAGGTGCCGCACACCTCCAAGAAGTGTTGGAGATGGGCATTGGCATCCTCGTGTGGCTTTCCACAGATGGGATTGGCTTGCACCATATTGATAAGCGCAGGCTTCAACTCAAAAGTCGCATCCCCCAAGTTAAGCTGCGGACCCGTGGCGACATTGTCAGCCGACGGCGCAGAGTACTCAGAGATGGTCTTCTGGGCCATAGCTTCTTTGATAACCGGTGCAGATACTCCTTCCTCTAACGGATTCAGGTTCGACATGAACCTTTGAGGTGGAACTTGACGACGTCTAGTTCTCCTCAACAGTTGCTCAGGATCTTCAACGAAGTTTGACGGCAATTGGAAACCGCTCATACACTGTCAGGCTTCACAATAAAGGAAGACAAGACAAGTGATGGGTTATCCCTATCACTACTTGATAACTAGCAAACTCTGGATTCTCTTTTTGTTAAAACTCTTAGACAGACGCTTTCCCCGGCAACGGCGCCAGAAATGCTTGTTGACACTTCTTAACGCAACCACCGGATATCGGCGACGGCGCCAGAAGTGCCCTGGTAGGGTAACTCTATTTACTATTGGATAATTCCGCAAGCGCACAGAATGTATCGCTGTAGCACTTCACCAAGGAGTATTCCAAGGTATCATAATTTATATTTTCCCAAGGGAAAGCGGCTAAGTGTGTTTAACAAAAAGGGGAATGAGATTCCTTGAGTTGTCTAGTATCAACTAGTGAATAAGGGTGGTAAATAACGAATAGGAAGGGTAGTGGTGAATCCAAGGTCCTATGCTAAAGGTAAATGGTAGAGTTAGCTAGGTGGGAGGACAACGAGTGAGTAAAGGACTCCTATGTATCTAACTTAACTTCTGTGACTTACTTTAATAGATAATTGCCTTAACTACGCTAGAGCCTTACTAACTGTGTGCGAGGGATAGCCGAGCTGGTAAGACGCTTAGAAGGTTTTTCACCTAACCCCTTACCGAAAGCGACTATTGGGCTTATGGACGCCTTACCTTTTAAGAACTAGCCTGTACGTGAGGAGAACCTAATGCCGCCCACGATCTGTCACCTACTAGGGAGTGCGCTCCTACTTTCCGTTCAAGCCAGCGGTAATCAAAGGTAATCTTAAGTATGAGCACCACGCTCACACTTAATCCTACAACTCTAACTAGTTGCAGCTAGCTAGAGCTCCTATACAAGATAGGACGATGATGCACACACAAGAGTGGTTACAGGTCACTAACTTCACTAAGACAACTATATTACTAAAGTAAATGCACAACAAGACTAAAAGACTTGCACTAAGTAAGAACTCAGTAAAGTAAAGTAAGAATAATATATTAATAAAAGGAAAGTCTTACAAAAGTAGAAAGGTACAAGAGCTATACCAGACTCTCCAGAAGACGACTCCGGAGACCCCGAGCTTCGCTCGACTCGACTCTAACTCCCACTCTAGACTAACTACCACTCTACTTATATGCTTGGAACTTGTAATGCACTTGGCCTTGGAATTGCACACTTGAAATGAAGGGTGGAGGCTGCCTTTTATAGAGGGAGATGGAGTAGGGGTTACTCCATCGCCACGTCATCGATCCGCGTGACATCTTCTCTCCACCCTTGGATCAAACCGACCTCACAACCGCCATTTGATCAACGGCAGGGGCAAATCAACATGTGGGACATGTGGGGAAGGTCGGTGGGAGGCCATCGACCCTGGAACCGCCTTTGATGTGGGGTCGGGCGACCCCACTTCTGGGCCTCTGGGCCCACCAGCAGTGTCCACAGGGGTCCCTTATGTCGGTGGACTAGGTGGCACACCTGGGTCCCACCAAAGAGGGGTCGGGCGACCCCCTCCCTGTGGGCCCAGGGTGTCACCTGTTGTCCCCTCGATCTCCTCTTGATGATTCTGATGTTGGCTTTGTCAAATAATGTCTTGAATTTGTTGTTCCTGCATAAACAAGCTAAGAGTACAAGTGGAACTAGTTATGGATAAAATATGTTCATGTCATGTCATTTCCCCTTGCAACCGAGGCATGTTGACGGTGTTTTGTATGTGGATTTCTATGGTATATCCACCGTCAACAGACGCCTCGACGTCCGAGGTGACTCCCAACTTGTCATCGACCAAGTAATGAAGACTTCAAGCTGCCACGACCCAAAAATGGAGGCGTACTGCAAGGAAGTCCGTCGACTCGAAGACAATTTCCACGGCCTCGAGCTCGTTCACATCGCCCGACGCTACAACGAAGCAGCCGACGAACTCGCCAAGATCGCGTCGACCCGAGGCACGGTGCCACCTGACGCGTTCTCAAGAAATCTTCACGAACCATCCGTCGACTGGGGCTCGGGGGCTGGCGTCGATGCCGCTCCCGCCCAGCCAATCGACACCGTCGACGCACTACTGATGGCAGCAGAGGTGATGGAGGTAGAATGGCGGCCTGGTCGACTGTTTGACTGGCGCACACTGTTCCTCGACTGCCTAATCCGCTGCGAGGTTCCAGAAGATCGATTAGAGGCCCGCAGTGTCGCTCGACGGGCCAAGTCATACGTGATCTATGGCGAAGGCAGTGAGCTATATCGACGAAGCCCGATAGGGGTCTTACAGCGTTGCGTCACCGTAGAAGAAGGCCGAAAACTCCTCGAGGACATACACTCGGGGGCTTGTGGCCACCATGCTGCTCCACGGACCCTCGTGGGGAACGCATTTCGACAAGGTTTCTACTGGCCAACGGCCGTGGCAGATGCCATCGAGCTTGTACGCTCATGTCATGGGTGCCAGTTCTACGCCAAACAGACGCATCTGCCCGCCCACACTCTTCAGATGATCCCCATCACCTGGCCATTTGCGGTGTGGGGGCTTGATTTAGTAGGACCTCTACAAAAGGCAAAAGGGGGTTACACCCACTTGCTGGTGGCCATCGACAAATTCTCCAAATGGATCGAGGCTCGACCCATCACCAACATCCGCTCCGAACAAGCCGTCCTCTTCTTCACCGACATCATACACCAGTTCGGAATCCCTAACGTGATCATCACCGACAACGGCACCCAGTTCACCAGCAAAAAGTTCTTGGACTTCTGCGATCAGCATCACATCCGTGTGAACTGGTCCGCGGTGGCCCATCCTCGAACCAACGGCCAGGTCGAGCGTGCCAACGGCATGATCTTGCAGGGGCTCAAACCAAGGATCTACAATCGCCTGAAGAAATTCGGCAAGAAGTGGGTTGAGGAGCTTTCCTCGGTCTTATGGAGTTTGAGGACGACGCCAAGCCGGGCCACCAAATACACCCCGTTCTTCATGGTCTATGGCTCTGAGGCCGTGCTCCCAACGGACCTCGAGTATGGATCTCCTCGACTCAAGGCATACAACGAGCAGTTGAATAAGGAAGCTCAAGAGAATGCTGTCGACCAGCTTGAGGAGGCTCGAGACATGGTGTCGACGAAAGCTAGTCGGCAGTCTACCTTGGGGTATACCCACGGTGGTAGTTTATCGGTAGACGGTGCGCAAACTACGAACTCGATGGTGACGCAAGACACGGACAAGCTTTTTATCCAGGTTCGGCCGCCGAGTTGGCGTAATACCTACGTCCTGCGTCTGGTTGTATTGGATTGTGTTGAGAGATAATCTGTCCTAGGGGGTCCCCTTGCCCCTCCTTATATAGTCTGGAGGGCAGGGTTACAGATCTAGAAACTAATCCTAGCCGGTTACAATTGCCATAGATAATTCGATATCAATTCCTATTCTAACCGACTAGAATCCTGCTTGATCTCCACGTCTTGTTTCCTTGCGCGAAACTCGGGCTGTCGGATCAAGCCTTGAACTCGTCTCGTAGTGGGCCAAGCTTCCTGGCTGAAGTCTAGCCGTAAGGGTATAGGGGTTTATACCCCCACACATGGCTCTCCTCAACTCTGCCAGATACCAGCAGAAGCTTCGACGCTACCACGACAAACACGTACGAAAGAGGGACTTAAACGTGGGTGACCTTGTCCTATGACGATGGTAGAGCAATCAAGGACGCCACAAGCTGACCCCGCCATGGGAAGGCCCGTACGTGGTGGCCGAGGTCTTGAAGCCAGGAACGTACAAGTTAGCGGACGAGAAGGGGGCGGTCTTCACCAACGCATGGAACATCGAACAGCTATGTCGATTCTACCCCTAGAAGTTCAAAACTTATGTTCCTATGTACATTTTGTACCAAGACTCTATAAAACGAATGCATGAATAAATGAAGTCTTTCCCTCGAGCAACTTCTTTTTGTACCAAGGATTTACAAGTCATAATCTCGACGTTAGAAGGGGGCGCCGACTATGACCCATCATAGTCAACACACCCTCTGGGGCTACCAGCGGGACGACCCCCCCCCCCCAAGCGTCGAAAAAGCCAAGAAATTTTCTCTTCTTACTTAGTAAACCTCGCACGATTCGAGTAGCTAAGGCGCCTCGAGCCCCTCAAAAGCCGAGGGACAACGAGCCTGAGAACTCCTACGCGCCCGGGCTACGGAAACTCTACTCCCTTCCTTACCCTTGAGGTGATCGAGGTCGTTTTTGACGAAAGATCGAACAAGGAATATAAACGTAGGCGCAAAAAGAAACAAAAAGCCTTGAGCGGAAAGACAGATAAAAATTTAACGAATATTTAAAGACACTGCATCATTTTGACGAAGTTTTATACAAGGGGCCCCAGGCACCCTGAGCAAGCTCGCAGGCCTCAGTCCGTAGCACGACCCTCACCGCCCTCGCCTCCGCCCGAGCTAGTCTCAGGAGGAAGCACCTTAGGCTCAAATAGCTTGGCCAGCCTCTCTCCAGGAGCCTCCGCGTCATCGATCAAGACGTGGAGCCTCTCTTCGTTCTCCGCGTCGGTCTTGGAGATGTCGGTGACGAAGCCGTGGGATACTACCTCCATGTCGTAGGAGAAGCCCGAGCAGACAACTGCCATCGCCCGCTTCACCCCGATGTGGAGGGCATCCCGCACCCGATCTCGCAGCGTCGCGCCTATGTTGCACAGCTGGTCGACCAGTGCGTCGCCTCGAGTGTCCTCGCTCGACTCATCCATAGGCTCGACCTCCCAAGAGGTCGAGAGGTCGCTTATCGCCGTCCGCACTCGACGGTTCAAAGCGACCTCAGCCTCGAGCTGAGCCTTAGCATTACGGGCCTCGACTTGGGCGGCTAGGAGTTCGTCCTTTAGCCCTGTAAATGCCAATAGAAGAAGCCTTAGGAAAAACCAAGCACACCTCGAAAGAGAAAATCCGACAGAGGAAACATACCTCGGACGCTCTCCTCCAGGGCCGTGTTCTCGTCGACTAATCTGGTGTTGGCCCTCTCGATCTCTCTATTGGAACGGACCAGCTCAGTGTTGGCAACGCGGAGATCCTCGATCGCCTTGCCAGCCTGAGCAATGGCCCCACTCTTTTCCAACAGCTAACCCTTCAGACGTTAGACATCATCAGAGAGCCTGCGGGATTGAGCCCGCTCCGCCTCGAGATCTTCGAGGGCCTTCCTCTTGGCTTCCTCCGCGGCGCTCCTGGCGATCTCGCCGTTCACGTGCTCCACCTTCATCTTCTGGAAGGACTCTCGGAGAGAGTCCAGGTCGGTTTTAAGAAGGCCCTTCTCTTTGTCCAGGTCCGCGATAACGCTCTTGTAGGACAGGGCCTCCTCCCGGGCTCTGGACGCGGCCTCCTCGACCGTCAGAGCCCGCTCCCGCAGCAGCGTCGTCTCCTCCTCCGCCTTTCTTGAGGCCTCTCGAGCCTCGGCCAAAGCAGCCTCCCTCGCCTTCTTCTCCTCCTCGAGCGCTATGAGGTCTTTATAAGCCTTGAGGAGCTTCTCCTGCGACTCAAGGAGTTGGTCCTTGAGGACGGGGAGCTGCTCCCAGCCGCCTCTTGTGGCGTGAATAAAGCTCGACTTGATGCGGGAGGTCTCTTTCATGTCCTGCGAGCCGGCGGTCGAACAGTTAGAACACAAAACCAAAAGGATCCATGAATATCAAAGATCGAAAAACACTTACGAAATAAGCTTGCCCGAGCCCGTTGTTGATGATGTCCGATAGGAGCCCCACCACGTGCTTCATCCAAAGGCAGAGCTCCTCGACATGCTCCCACTTCTCGGCCTCCTTCTTGTCGTCGAGGAAGATGTTGGGCTCGGACGGGTCTTTGGAAGCTCGGATACGAATCCGATCGGGACACCAGTTCTCCATCTCCCGATCAGCCAGTGCCTTGACGCCACGGATAAGGTTCTCGACGGTCTCGAGGGAGCCCCCGTGGCGCAAGAATAGGTCTACAAGGCATGGGAACCGCCCGTCGTCATCCACCATCTTCCAGGTACCGTCCTTGCTTCCCGACGTCCCGATCTCGTCCTCCTCAGAGGGAAAGCAGTCCTCCCACGCCCGACGCTCCTGAAGGAACCCTGGAGCGATCCCGTCCATGCCGTAGATTGTCCTCCTGACCTCGGACTCGGGGTCGGTGGGGGTGCGCATCATGCAGGCGAGTTCCACCACTCCGTCCGTTCGCCCCAACTCCGCCCGGATCATGGCGGGCGCCCCCAGAAGGAGCCACGCTGGGGTTGGAGGGCCGTACACCGACAAATCTTCTTCCTGCTCGCCGGGCTCTTGCAGCGCCAGTGGTACCGGTTGGGCCAGACCTTGAGGCGGGGGCTCGAGTGGTCCGTCCTTTTGGCCCCCCTGTTGCAGCTTGTTGACGGTGGATATACCATAGAAATCCACATACAAAACACCGTCAACATGCCTCGGTTGCAAGGGGAAATGACATGACATGAACATATTTTATCCATAACTAGTTCCACTTGTACTCTTAGCTTGTTTATGCAGGAACAACAAATTCAAGACATTATTTGACAAAGCCAACATCAGAATCATCAAGAGGAGATCGAGGGGACAACAGGTGACACCCTGGGCCCACAGGGAGGGGGTCGCCCGACCCCTCTTTGGTGGGACCCAGGTGTGCCACCTACTCCACCGACATAAGGGACCATTGTGGACACTGCTGGTGCGCCCAGGTGGTCAGGAGTGGGGTCGCCCGACCCCACATGTAAGGCGGTTTCAGGGTCGGTGGCCTCCCACCGACCTTCCCCACATGTCTCACATGTTGGTTTGCCCCTGCCGTTGATCAAATGGCGGTTGTGAAGTCGGTTTGATCCAAGGGTGGAGAGGCATGATCACACGGATCGATGACGTGGCGGTGGAGTAGCCCCTACTCCACCTCTCCCTATAAATAGAGGCTGATTTCACCCTTCCAAGGCATGATGATTTGAAGGTTCAAGTGATCCAAGCTAGATACAAGTGAGTAGTAGTAGTAGTAGTCTAGTGTGGGAGTTAGAGTTGAGTCGAGCGAAGCTCGGGGTCTCCGGAGTCGTCTTCTGGAGAGTCTGGTATAGCTCTTGTATCTTTTCTCCTGTAAGACTTGTTTTCTTAATATATTCTCTTTCTACTTTTCTAAGTATTACTTTGTGCAATATTATTCTTGCAATAGTATTGTAGTGTTCTATCTTGTCCTTTAGTAGTTACATATTAGATTGTGATCCTGTAACAAGCTCGTGGCTGTTTCCCATCGCCTTTAGCAAGGTGCTATAGTTGTTTGATCGCAGCTAGAGTAGTGAGAGTTAGCGTAAGCGCGGTGCTTAGGCTAGGTCTTGCCTTTGGGTGTCGCTGGCTCGGACGGAAAGTAGGGGCGCACTCCCTAGTAGGTGACAGATCGTGGGCGGCATTAGGTTCTCCTCACGTACGAGCTAGTTCTTAAAAGATAAGGCGTCCATAAGCCCAATAGTCGCTTTCGGTAAGGGGTTAGGTGAAAAAACCTTTTAAGCGTCTTACCAGCTCGGCTATCCCTGGCAGCCATTAGTAAGGTATCAATCTAGTGTGTCTCTGCTATTTGATTAAGATTAGTTCACGAGAGTAGAATTAGATATCCTAGGAACCTGTACTCACTCGTTGTCCTCCCACCTAGCTACTCTACTCTAGTTATCTTGTAGTTATCCTTTTTGATTATCTCTGGATCATCATCATCCCTTCCTTCACCTTTCGTTACCACCTCTCTGCACTAGTTGTAACTAAGTTGAGATAGGATCTCTTTTCTTACAAGCATTTCTAGCTATTGCTTTCCCTTGGGAAAATATAAATTACGATACCTTGGAATACTCCCGGGTGAAGTGCTACACCGGTACCTTCTGTGCGCTTGCGGAATTATCCAATAGTTAATAGAGTTACCACACCAGGCATTTCTGGCGCCATCACCGATATCCGGTGGTTGCGTTAAGAAGTGCCAACAAGCATTTCTGGCGCCGTTGCCAGGGAAAGCATAGCCTAGAAATCTTAGTAAGAACGAATCCGAAAAAAAATATATCATCAACTTAGTATCAATTAGTTGTAGGGGGGGTTTACCCCTTGCCTTTGTTTCTCTATATTGTGAAGCAGGGCATTGTATGAGTGAGTTCCAATTCAACGCCACATTAGAAAATCCTGAGACATCCCGACAGAGTCCTAGACACCGTCTAGTAACTTATCGGAGATCCAGCTCATACTTGAATTCACTCAAGGAAGGAGGCTTAGCACCGACACTCTACCAGTCAATGGCTTCCTCATCAATCTCCGACTTCTCATCTCAATCAGTTGCCCATGTTACCATTGGACCGAGGGTGGAGGTCGAAGATGTCGACTTTGAGATTAAGCCATCACTTATCACTATGGTGCAAGCAAGTACATTTAGTGGGAAGCCACATGAAGATGCAAATGCACATCTCCAACACTTTTTGGAAGTGTGTAGCACTATTGCCATCAGAGGGGTAACGGCCGACGCCATCCGCCTTCGCCTATTCCCATTCTCATTGCTTGGGAAGGCAAAGCAATGGTTTTACGCTCAACCCGATGATGTCAACACCTGGAGAAGATGTGCCAATGCATTTCTCAGGAAATTCTTCCCAATGGGCAAGACATCTGCTCTGAGGGCAAAGATTTCAAGCTTCCAACAGAAGGCAGACGAGACTATTCCCGAAGCATGGGAACGTCTGCAGGAGTACATTCAAGAGTGTCCACATCATGGAATTAAAGAGTGGCTCCTGATTCAAGGTTTCTACCATGGGCTGACTCCAGTAGCTCGTAGCCACCTTGATGCCACCGCAAGAGGAGCGTTTACCTCCCTCAATGTCACTCAAGCTAAAACTCTCATTGAGAACATAGTGACAAATCAAACATGGAGAGAAGAACGCCCTCAACTCAAGAAGAGAAGCACGAAAACCATTGAAGAGGTAAATGAAATATCTCACAGGATGGAGTTCTTGTTGAAGAAGTTGGATGAACGAGCCAAGGTAAAGAAAGATCGAGAGGCCATCCAACAATACGCCACTGCACGTGCGAACCAACAGAGCAGGGTGCAAAATGCAAGCCATGAAGCTGTGCAATCCTTCAACAATGGACGACCAACTTCGCGCTTCCAGGGCCAAGGTAACTCTAGTAACTCTAACTGGCTTTCACTTAAAGAACTTGTCATTAATCAAGCTAAAATCAATGAAAGCATGAACAAAAGATTGTTAGCTAATGACAAGACTCTTGAATCATTAACTGCTAAAATGGATTCCCTTGTTTCTTCTGTTAAGGACCAATTAAACTTTAATAAAATTTTAGAGTCTCAAATAGCACAAATTGCTGCTACTGTTCCTTCTTCTGTAAATTCTTGCAATATCTTTAATGTGACCACGAGAGGGGGTAAGACCACACGTGATCCACCATATCCTGACATGAAAAAAAAGACTGCAAGAAAAGATAAGGAAGTTGAGGAAGACAAGAAAGAAGCACCATCTAAGCAGGAAAACACCAAGTTCTATGGAAAGACAGCTCCGCACGAGTTCTACGACACCAACATTCTGCTGCCATTTCCAAGAACGAGGAAGCCAACCACCGATGAACAATTCGGGAAGTTTGTTGAGGTAATTCGGCAATTATATGTCAATATTCCACTACTTGATGCAATGCAGGTTCCAACCTATGCCAAGTATTTGAGAGACATCCTCAACAACAAACGCCCGCTGCCTACAACTGAGGTGATTAAGCTAACAGAAGAATGCAGCGCGGCGATACTAAACCAACTACCAGAAAAGAAGAAGGACCCTGGATGTCCTACCATCGACTGCTCCATTGGGACACATCACTTCGAGCATGCACTGTGCGACTTGGGAGCAAGTGTCAGTGTCATGCCAAAGGTAATATTTGATAAACTAACCCATGCTGTTTTGTCCCCTACATCAATACATTTGCAGTTAGCGGATCAGTCAATTCGCCATCCTGCGGGGGTAGCTGAGAATATCCCCGTAAAGATACGCGAGTTCCTGGTCCCTGTGGATTTCGTGGTACTCGACATGGAGGTGGATGAAAAGACTCCACTTATCCTGGGAAGACCATTTCTCAGCACTGCTAATGCACATATTGACGTTGGAGCCGGAGAAATTCAATTTACAATCAATGGGGCCCAGGAGAAGTTCAACTTCAAACCAAAGGTAGTGCAATGCTCACTAATCTTGGCAGTGGATGTGGCAACCGTCACATTCATAACTAGGCCAAAGAAAAAGACCAATCCAACGCCAAGAGCAAAGAGCAAGAAAATATGGAAGAAGAAGGTAATACAACCGATGACACCTCCGAAGAAAATTTCTGTATCAACTCAAGGAGGAGGTCCTGTTCTAGGGACCTAGGTAACAGCTCTTCCATCAAGGTAAGCCCACTGACCTTTAACTTTAAGTTACTTATTAAACTTCCTTCATTTTTTCCAACCCTTCTATCAACTTGAGTTAAGACAAGTAAAGTAAAAATAAAAACTCACTGAGCAAGGTGGACACCAGGTGGGGCCCAAAGGGGGGTCGCCCGACCCCACTTTGGTGGCCCCCACCTATCATCTCGTGTCCTTTGCCACTTCCTGTCATGACATGCTATGCTCCATTCAAGAAAACACCAAAACATTACCATGTCAACTCATGTAATCCCACTTGATCAACGAATTGAACCGTGCATGAGAATTCTCTAACTCTTTCATCTATTTTTCTTGCATGTGCTTGTTCTGTTACTCGTGTAGTGTGCCCAGCATTACTCAAGAGTGAGAGGAGGGGTCGGCCGACCACATGGTTGGCCCCACTTCCTCCCCTCCTCTGGTGTATGGCAGCACAAGTAATGTAGGGAGAGTGAGTATAGAAATAAAGACTCATAAACATCGACACTCACCCTAGGAGCTAGAGTTTCTAGTTCTCATCCCCTCCTTCCACTAAAACGTAAGTGAAATTAGGAGACACTGCTAACTTAACAAAAACCATCTTCTTCTTTCTAAAGTCACTTAAGCAACCCCTAGACAAATCACTCTTGCTAAGTATGGGAAAGATACTTGCTTAAAGCCTTAAGTAAATCAACATTTTGAGAAGCTCATCCCGTGAAGCATCTCATGAGCAAACATCCACCCATCTAGTCTTGTCTTGTTCCCTCCTTTCTCTTTCACCACATTCCAAGAAGAGATTCTTTGAGAAAACATCCAAAAGAAAGGAGAGAGTGAGTGGAGATGGGGAACCAGCCATGGCACACATTCATCATCAATCTGGTGAACAGCTAGCGCAAAGAGGAGGTGGTGATGGGGTCGCCCGACCCCCTCCCTGCAGCATTCCTTATTTCTTTCTTTCCCATCCATCTTTCCTTGACACAAGGTGTTGGCCATTTGTGGTTTCGTGGAAAAAGAGGGGTCGGCCGACCCTGACAAAGTGCCCTCCGCACTTGTCCTCTCTTCCATCCACTCACTCATTCACTCACAACCATTTTCCTCTACTAGCAACTCAAGAAAATCATCAACACTCTTCCTTTCACTTTCCCTATTGCTCAAGTGTTCACCCGTCGAGAAATCAAGAGAGGTAATCAGCCGGTAAGAAGAGTTAAAATCTAAACTAACCTCTCTGGTGGAAGTGGTGTTCGTTATTTTCTTGATCTAGCATGAAGAATCCACTCAAGAACATAGGGAAGAAAGTGCGTGGAGCGTTTAGCGGAAGCTCATCAAGGCACTCCCATGGCACCATGAGTTCGGTAGAAGAGTACTCCTCTCATCAGGGACTTCCCTCTGAGACTCATGAGGAGCAAGAGCATGAGGCCATGCCACAGCAAACACCACTTAATGAAGAAGCAGCACCTCTACGGATGCAAGATATAGAGACCGGACTTTTGCTCACCGTAGAAGAAATGGAGAAGCTTAACCATCTACGCCACCGTGAATTCAAGCATACCAAGGTAATTGACCCTAAATTCCTCAAAGACACAGGTATGTATGAGGAATTCTTTGATGTCTTTGCTGCAATAGGATGGGGTGAATTTTGGGACTTTTCGGAACACCTAGGTAGCAAGATTCTCACTCTAGAATTTTTGAGCACCGTAAGGGTAACCGAAACAACCATTTACTTTCGCCTAAGAAACCACGATTATGATTTCACATGGGACCATCTAGCTGCATGTTTAGGCTTTATGAATTTTAAAACCAACGTAGAAGTTGCCACAAGGGGTTTTAATAGACAAGAATTTTGGCATGAAATAACTGGGGAGAATCTAATTGGAAAGACTTACCCACGTACTAGCCATATTTGCCATCCCACACTACGGTTCATGCACAAATGGATAGGCATCACCCTATTCCCTAGAGATGACATTCGGATTGTGCGGGAAATTGATAGTAGAATTCTATATGCCATGGTGAATAGAATTCGTATTGCACCGGTAAAAGCCATGGTACATCATTGGATCACTATAGCACGGAAGAATGACCCAATTGAGTTCACCTCTATAATTACAAAATTGTGTGATTACATTTTTATCCTTGATGACACCATCCAGTACATACCCACTCCGAGAACTGTGTTAGGAAAATATCATTTCATTCAAGCAAAAGTAATTACGCGTGGCCCCAATGACACAATTGAATTTATATTGCGTAAATCAAATGCAAGACTCATTTTGCCACAACCAGAGTTAAAATTATATGGGGGCCACCCGTTAATGCCTAATGTTCCTGGAGTTGGAGGACGTAGAAGTTTTGCAGGGCCATTCACACGTGGACAGTCACGAGCTGAACAGCAAGATGATTCAGATAATGAGGGCACTTCCAATGCCATGCACACCTCCGAGACGGGGAGGAGACGTAGTGCCCGGTTGTCTCTTTCTTCTTCGCAGGAGATTGGAAACCGCAGTCACCGTCATGACATGGAGCTACTCAGATCAGGTATGGCTACATTGCGTACTAACCATGAAGCCATTCACACTGCCACTGTGGAAACCCAACAGCAAATCCAAAATTTTGAGGAGAGCAGCAATAGAAACTGGTGCCAAGCCTACACATCATATCACCTGCCCGTACCACCATACATTCCTCAACCACCACATGCATATCCACCTCCTCCTGCGCAATATCCTCCACAGCAATATCCTCCACCATATCCACCATATCCATCGTATCCACCCCAGTGAGGAAGGACAAGCTTGGGGGAGATCCTCTCCCCCACCAAGGTAAGTATTCTATCCTATTTATTTCCATGCATTTTATCATTCTTGCTCTAAAAAAAAAAATTAGCATTTCCCTTTAGCATATATGCTTCATGTATGTCTATATCCCTCATGGAAATGATGACTAGTTGCTTGTTAATGTTTCTCTAGTACCTAGTATACAACTTAGTATTTCTCCAAGTATGGATCACTTAGCTCACTTAAACTGCCATGAACCTGAAAACTTTGTGGGTTGCAAGTGCTAGAACTAAGTCTAAGTTGTTGTGGGACATGAGATAGTGAGACAAGAGCTGCTATAATATTATTCTAAGCATGCATGATTATCAGAAATTTATTCTTAAAATGATCAAAACCTTAATTGTTCCTCAATGGTGATGAATTCCTACCACAGCTATATCTACTTTACATGATTGCAACCTTTCCACATAAGCTATTTGCTTTGTGTTGAGTGTCGTCAAGTCTTGTTGACCCCTGTTAAGAGACTTTTCATGCTCCTAAGATCCAGATATATATGCTGCTTCTACACTGGAAGTACGCAACCACATGTATTTCGCATCCACTAAATAGGTTGCTCCATACTCTAAATGTTAGAATATCTCTCTCTAAGCATTATTTGGTAAATGAGACATCAAAAGCCTAGGCAAAATGAAATAAAAAGATGGACATGTGCAAGTCCACAAAAAAAAAATATTGAGCACATAAAGCTCGAAGAAAAATAAAATGCTAGCCATGTCTCAATATACAGGTAGAGAGAGTGTAGCAAATAAAGGAGCAACCTAGTCCACCATATATCACACTTGCACATCTTGATCTGGGAGTATGACACTTCTCTTCAAGGATCCGAGCTTTGACTTCGCAACACATGCAAAGTAAGTATGCTATCTCCTTTCATCTCTACCTTAAGCTCCACATAAGCCTTTTAGAAATAGGATGAAATAGAGAAGGCAACTCTATCATATGCCTTGGTGAGGAATTATACACCATTTGAGTGACATGAGAGAACCATATGAGGAACATTTAAGTTTTCTTTTGAAAATATCACAAAACCTCTGATATGAAACTTGCTAAGAATGAGAAAGTTAGTGCTCAAGTCAAACTGTTCTGTCTTTCAACCACCTAAGACAAAGGAAAAGCCATAAGCCCCATAAGGGACTAAGGTAATATGGGTAAGTTTACATAGCTAAATTTTTCATGCAAAGAGAAGAACTTTGTTGTACACATGGTACTCTTGAAATGTGAACATAGTAACAATACCTGATCCACCGAGGCTAAGTTTGTTTGTTTGCTCGGGACGAGCAAAGGTTAAGCTTGGGGGATCTTGTTGACGGTGGATATACCATAGAAATCCACATACAAAACACCGTCAACATGCCTCGGTTGCAAGGGGAAATGACATGACATGAACATATTTTATCCATAACTAGTTCCACTTGTACTCTTAGCTTGTTTATGCAGGAACAACAAATTCAAGACATTATTTGACAAAGCCAACATCAGAATCATCAAGAGGAGATCGAGGGGACAACAGGTGACACCCTGGGCCCACAGGGAGGGGGTCGCCCGACCCCTCTTTGGTGGGACCCAGGTGTGCCACCTACTCCACCGACATAAGGGACCATTGTGGACACTGCTGGTGGGCCCAGGTGGTCAGGAGTGGGGTCGCCCGACCCCACATGTAAGGCGGTTTCAGGGTCGGTGGCCTCCCACCGACCTTCCCCACATGTCTCACGTGTTGGTTTGCCCCTGCCGTTGATCAAATGGCGGTTGTGAAGTCGGTTTGATCCAAGGGTGGAGAGGCATGATCACACGGATCGATGACGTGGCGGTGGAGTAGCCCCTACTCCACCTCTCCCTATAAATAGAGGCTGATTTCACCCTTCCAAGGCATGATGATTTGAAGGTTCAAGTGATCCAAGCTAGATACAAGTGAGTAGTAGTAGTAGTAGTCTAGTGTGGGAGTTAGAGTTGAGTCGAGCGAAGCTCGGGGTCTCCGGAGTCGTCTTCTGGAGAGTCTGGTATAGCTCTTGTATCTTTTCTCCTGTAAGACTTGTTTTCTTAATATATTCTCTTTCTACTTTTCTAAGTATTACTTTGTGCAATATTATTCTTGCAATAGTATTGTAGTGTTCTATCTTGTCCTTTAGTAGTTACATATTAGATTGTGATCCTGTAACAAGCTCGTGGCTGTTTCCCATCGCCTTTAGCAAGGTGCTATAGTTGTTTGATCGCAGCTAGAGTAGTGAGAGTTAGCGTAAGCGCGGTGCTTAGGCTAGGTCTTGCCTTTGGGTGTCGCTGGCTCGGACGGAAAGTAGGGGCGCACTCCCTAGTAGGTGACAGATCGTGGGCGGCATTAGGTTCTCCTCACGTACGAGCTAGTTCTTAAAAGATAAGGCGTCCATAAGCCCAATAGTCGCTTTCGGTAAGGGGTTAGGTGAAAAAACCTTTTAAGCGTCTTACCAGCTCGGCTATCCCTGGCAGCCATTAGTAAGGTATCAATCTAGTGTGTCTCTGCTATTTGATTAAGATTAGTTCACGAGAGTAGAATTAGATATCCTAGGAACCTGTACTCACTTGTTGTCCTCCCACCTAGCTACTCTACTCTAGTTATCTTGTAGTTATCCTTTTTGATTATCTCTGGATCATCATCATCTCTTCCTTCACCTTTCGTTATCACCTCTCTGCACTAGTTGTAACTAAGTTGAGATAGGATCTCTTTTCTTACAAGCATTTCTAGCTATTGCTTTCCCTTGGGAAAATATAAATTACGATACCTTGGAATACTCCCGGGTGAAGTGCTACAGCGGTACCTTCTGTGCGCTTGCGGAATTATCCAATAGTTAATAGAGTTACCACACCAGGCATTTCTGGCGCCATCACCGATATCCGGTGGTTGCGTTAAGAAGTGCCAACACAGCTGCTGTTGCTGTCCCTCGAGCGTTTGTTGCTCCTGCTGCTGCTGCTGCTCCTCCTGCTGATGTTGTTGCTGCTGCTGCTACTCCTGTGGCGGCCGCGTCGCCTCGCGCTCCCGCTCCTCCCCCTCTTTCTCTTTCTCCTTCTGCTCCTCGAGGGCTCGAAGGCCAGCGGGACATGGAGTCCGTCCCGAGATGAGAGAGGTCGACGCCTCCTCCTCCATAGGTTGGGCGTCCCCAGACGCCTCGTTACCACCAGACGTGTCGCTGATGGTGATGGGGTCCACCTCGACCCCCAATCGGGAAGGCTCGGGGGCTCCTTCCTGCCCTTGAGTTTGGGGCGCCTCGACACGCGTCGACGGCATCGGAGTAGGCTCGGGACGAGATGGAGCACTACCAGCGTCCGCCGGAGGTTGAGAGTCGGAGGAGCCTGCGAAGTAAAGAATAAAGGTCGGTCACTGTAATAACCGACACAAAAACGTCACAAGACCCAGAAACAAACTACAAACCTGGCTCCTTGGAGGCTGCTCCTGCCTTGAGCCTCTTCGCCATTGAGGGCTGGGCCTGCTCGAGCGTCCGCTTTAGCCTAAAAAGAAGGGAATGAACATGAAAAGACTAGAATACATGGAAACGCGAGGGAATGGGTAAACAAAAGTCACAACTTCAAAAAGCTTACCCTACGGGAAGAATAGCTCGCCTACCGGTACCCCTACCGGTGGGCCTCGAGCCACCCCGCGCCAAGGCTCCGGGCCCCTCGAGTGCAGGCACTGGCACTGGCACAGCAATTCCCGCTTGGCGGGCTCCAGGACTGGCGCTCCTGCGGCTGGCCTCTCCTTTCTCGGAGGCCGCAGCGCGACCACGAGTCAGTGGACCCGTCGCCTGGGGCCTAGCATGGCCACCCCCCTGGGCGCGGGGGGAGGGCGCGGCGCGACCTGGCCAGTCGAGGGCGCAGGAGGCGTGTCGGCCCGAGGGCGGTGGGATCCGCTCGGGCCCTCCTTCGGAGCCTCCGTCCGGGGGATGTCGACGTCACCTCGAGGCGGGCCCTCGAGGATCCGATCGAGACGTGACGCCATCCCCTCGGAGTCGTCGCTGTCCTCGTCGTCATCATCATCTTCGCTGGGGGATTCTTCCTCAGGCTCCCCCCTCCGCCTGGATTGAGCTCGACGCGCATCTAATGCTTGGCAGTCGAGATTCTTCTTTTTCTCCCCTTTCTTTGCAGAGTCCTTGGCGGACTTCAGCTTTTCGGCGGACTGGCGCCGCCTGTCACGATCGACCGCCTGTCACAGGGGGCCTCGAGGATCGGACATCAATACGACCCTGCCAGAATAAAGGAAGGTTTAAAAAAAAGGATCGAGGAAAATCCAGAATCGGAGCTATGTGCGAGAAAAGAGCATACCAGGTCGACCGAACCTTCGTCGGGCCTCATAGGGAAGCCGTTGACGTGCTTCGACTTGAAGTCACCGGCGATGGCCGCCCTGACCCGGGCAGCGATCTCATCGTCCGCCAGAGCCACGTTGGACATTCGGCAAGCCTCGAGATCCCGCGACAAGATGCCAGACCCCATCTCGTCCATCCTCAACGGCCGATACATCAAAGGGAGGACCCTTTGACGATGGACGGCCGGGAGGACGAGAGCGGCGGACAGGCCCTCCAGACGCAGCTTCTTCATGGCGTCGAGGAGGGGGTCGAGCCGCGACTGGTGCTCTTGGACGACGCCGTACGTCCAGTTGTCCGGGCGCTCTGTAATCAGACGGCCCGTGTAAGCGGGGAAGAGACCGTCGTCGTTCCTCAAGTAGAACCACTGGGAGTCCCACCCAGCGTGGTTCGACGACAGCCCCACCGGGATATACTCGCGCGGCCTCTCCGTCTTCTTCGTCTTCAGCACCAGGTTGAGGCACCCGGCCCGCACGTGCTTCCTCACACCAGTGGTTCTGGTGGGGGCGTTGAAAAGCTCGCCCCTGTAGAGGTGGAGCTACAGATCCCAGTGGGGCATCATCCCTAGATAGCCCTCACACACCGCGGCAAAGACCGCCGCGACGGTGATGGCGTTCGGGGAGAAATGCTGGAGCTCCACCCCATAGTGGAAGCAGAAGGCCCGCATGAAGCGGCTCGGGGGAGCGCCCAGTCCGTGGTGGTGGAACTTGGCGAACGACACCACATAGCCCTCGGGCGGCTGGGGCTCCCTATGACTCACCGACGGCGCGATCCACTCTGGCGACGACAGCGAGGTGCGGCGGCGCAAGAGTCCCTCACTCTCAAGCTCTAGCAACCGGCGCTCCGTCATCGACGACGGGCGCCAGTCGGCGGCGGCGACGAGTGTCACAGGCATCTTGGTTGGGAGGACGATGGATCCGCTACCGCTCGAGGGGGTGCACGCGCGCGTAAGGCAGCGAGAGAGCAAAGGCAACGAGAGGATGAAGGCGAGAAGGCGGAAGGAAGAAGAAAGAATGGCGGCGACGCCACGGCGTATTTATAGGCAGCAGTCCGCCAACGGACAGATCCGAGAAATGAGGTAACTCCCCCCATAAATGCGCCACCTAACCGTCTCTTTCTCCTCACAGGCGGGGCGCTCCGAATTTCACGCCGACGCAGTGTCGTAACGTCACCCACCTGAAGAGGCGCGCCCAACGAGCAAAAAGGCGAACTGCCACGGCCACTTCCTTCCCTTGTAAGCCAAGGGGCGTACCTGCGAGAGTCTCGAGAGGTCGATGGCTGGCCCGCCGAAAGGGTTCGACAGCCGATCTCGAGCACCAGAGTCAGGGATCCCCAGCGAGCGGTCAAAGATCGAGGCCCGCCTCGAAGACTCGCTGGCGATATCCAAGGTAGGGTCGAGACAGTCGAGAGGAATCCCCCCGACGGGAGGCATCGAGCCGCCGGACTCTATCGAATGAGACTAGTATCCCCGACCACGTCAATCCCGCTTTATGAGAACGCCTCCGGGCTACAGCTGACCCCCTCGAAAGGGGCACAGGTTCTCACTTGGACTACCCGCTAGGAACTCCATCTGGGGGGGAAGATTCTCGCTCTATCGAGAGTACGTCGAAACCTCCACGTAAAACGAGCCAATCAGAACCTACCACCACTGGTGTCGATATCGTTTCTGCAAACTAGGCAATATAACCCTCGAAGGAGTCAAAAACTCCTTCAAGGGCTCGGGGGCTACCCCCGCGGGGTCGCTCGCGCGCCCCCACGGAAGCTCGACCCGAGAATACAGCCTCCACTCGAGCGCCAGCGCTCGAACGGAGACTCGAGGGCTACTGTCGAGGGTATCAATAAGGGGTACCCTCACCGATGCACGTAACAAGACTATCCGTACACAGGACGAGGCCCTCGACTCGACGCTCTAGATGTGCATATACGCAGCCATCGACGTCCGCAGCCTCGAAGACGGAAATAGCGTCGAGCGAACCAATCAGGGGTCGAGCGCTGGCTACCGTAGAATACGGAAACGGGCTCGAGCGAATCGGGAAGCGCCGAGCGCAAGGACACTGTCCGCCGCCTGACGCGCGCACGAGAGCCAGGGCATTTAATGCACCTGCCATTTTCCCACCTAACACACTGACCGCGGGAAGCGTGATAGGAAACAGGCACCCGTCTCATCGTTCTTTTTGCAGCCTTCCCCACCAAACAATCCAGGGCGTGTCAAGATGCAGGAAACGAAGATGGGACATCTAATCGGGACCCCCTCGAGACATCCAAGGTCAGCGCTCCAGATATCGGCACATTACACGGCGTCCGACCCTCGACCGAACAGAGTTCCATCCTGGGGACGAGTTGGGCGTCGACTGACAACACCACAACCACCCCGCCGGATCTGCCGCCATACTGTACAAGCATGCGATCGTTGAACCAACACAAGACGGCACGCAGAGCATAATGCAGGGGCACGCGTAATCATCACCAGGCTATCAAGATGGGACAGCTCGAGGCCATGCCGGTACGGAAGCCTCGAGTAGGTCAGCGCTCCATGCTGCTATCGACCCCTACTCTGGCACCTATACATGTACCCTGGGTCTCTCCTTGGAGCTATAAAAGGAGGGACTCAGGAATAGAACGCAAGGCTACACCATACGCAGTAGAGCTCACGCACTCCATACGACGCTTGTATTCACCCCTGTACAAGCACTTAGGTGCAAGATAATACAGACTTCCCTCCCCCGCTGGACGTCGGGCCTTCTCTTGCCCGAACCAGGATAAATCTTTGTGTCTTCTTGCATCACCATCTGGGAAAGGGAGCACGCATACAAATTTACTCGTTGGTGTGACCCCCCGTGGGGAAAACACCGACACTAGGATTGTCAGTTCTTGGCACACCACTAGAATGCTTGTGTGACACCAGAAGTGGCAAACAGTTTTACCGCATGCGGACGGTGGTCAATGCAGCACTTCACCAAGAGTATTCTAGGTATTGTATTTTCCACGGGGAACGAGAAGTGGACTAACTAGACCAATTGAGTCATCGGATGATGATCAAAGGGCTTAGGATTGGGTGGAGAGGTATTTCTAGTATTTGGCTTCTGGCTAAGCTATCCTAAGTATGCTGAGAGCTAACTCCCTTCCTACTATGGCCGATAGGTGAAAAGGGTGTGGTGAAACACTTCCCTAGATAGCAACCATGCAGGCCAACTATTATTTGCATCTTGCCTAACAACGCACTGAAGAGAACTCCTAATGTCCAACAGAGGCCTGTCACGCTTCGCTGCTGGCGTTCTTCAGGTGCGACAAAAAGTCCACAAGGGCAGACTTAGTATAGACACCACGTCTACACTAATTCTATTACTCTAGACACATCTAAGGTTTCAAGCACTTCACACAAGGCAAAGCAATGTGCCAGTAGGCCGGTTGTATACTTAAATTAAACTGAGAGAGAAAGTAAATACTGGAAGTACTCTGATGAAAGGCAACTAGAAGGAAGACTTACTAGAAGACACGCATCCGCTGAGGCACTCCAGGAAGAAGACTCCCGACAAGCCGGGACTCCTTGAGAAACTCCTCACTCTCTTCCCTCTATTCTCATACTAGCTAAGAGTAGCCCTTCCTAAGGAACATCATGATTAACTAGGCTCTCTAAGGGGTAATTATAGGGGAGATATGGAGTAGGGGCTACTCTAGTGCCACATCAACGATCCGCGTGCTCCCTCTTCTCCACCGTTAGATCAAACCGATGTTGGAACTGCCATATGATCAATGGTTGGGGATTTCCATCACATGTTCATCATGGGGATGTCGATGGGAGTGAACCAACTTAATGTGGGCCTACATCATAGGTTGGTTGACCGAGCTTTTGCCTCCATGTGGGCCCCACCAACCTTCGAGATGGTGCTGAGGTCGGTGGGAGTGTGGACCAGGTGGGGGGCCACCAAATGTGGGTCGACCGACCTACCCTTAGGGGGGTTAGCCCACCACCTTGCTCCACATTTTGTCTCCACTTGTCATCTTCAATATTTTGTTGATATGTGGTGGTTTTGGTTCTTGATTATCTTTGCTTCATTTGAGCTTGATCAGGCTTGATTAGTGGCTATTTGCACCTGCATCCAAATAATGACATGTACATGTGGAACCAAGTGAATTGTACCTATGTCACTACTTAGTTGCTTGGTGTTATCCCCAAAACTTAACCTTTGTTGCCGGTTTTGGTGGGGTAAAAATAGGGCTTATCTACCATCAACACTCATGCACTGTCTAGATTCACGATAACGAGAAATAAGACAAGGATAAGCCGCTAACATTAATGGATACTTAGATTTCAGAGTAGACCACGGATTCCAATTTATTAGAGATTCCTAGTACGACGCTTCCCCGGCAATAGCTCTAGAAATGCTTGTTGGCAAATCTTAACGCACTCCGGCTAGAGTAAGATGTTACAAGTATCTAGACATGGTGGCGCCAAACCAGCACAGCTTGAATGCAAGCCTGAGCTGTTACTAGGATAGCTTGTCATGCTACCCTAAGCAACGGCTCTAGAAATGCTAAGCAACGCTAAACTCTAGCGGTGATGTAAGATGTACCAAGGGTAACTCTGCAAGCGCATAGGTACCACTGTAGCACTTTAACTGTGGTGAGTATCCATGGTGTCGTAATTTATAGTTCGCTCACGGGAAGTGGACTAAGACTCTAAAAAATATATGGATGGATATCCGTGGTTTGTGTCTACTCAATCTAAGTTCACTAGTGCTAATAGGGGGGTAAGAGTAGCAAGATAAAGGTAAGTAAAGATAACTGGTAGCGAGCTAGCTAGGTGGGAGGACAATGAGTAAGTAAGGAATCCTATGTATCTAACCCTACTTCTGTGTTCTAATCCTAATCAATGTAAGTGACTCAACTAGACTATTATCCAAACAGTCTTGTGTGGTGGAAGTCGACTACGATAGGAGGACGAAACTCCTATCCAAGTGGACTTTTGACTTATGGGCGCCTACAGACCGTACCCGATGTGAATAGAACCTACTAGGAAGCAGAGGCCAGTCACACTTCGCTGCCACCCGCTAACACTTTTGATATGATGGTATCCACTAATAAGCACTAGCCTAAGCACCTCGCTTACACTAGTCTTATAACTTCAACTATCACATAAATAGCCAAAGACCCTAATGGTAGTGAAACACACACAAGGTGTTGAAGACACTAATCTAACTAAGACAGCTACACTAATAAGACTAAGACACAACACTACTACAAGTATAGTAATGTACTAAGCAATACTCAAAGTAAAGACTTGAAGTAAATACTTAGGAAAGTAAAGAAAGACTATATTGATATAAAGAATGTAATACAAGAGAAAAGGTACAAGAGCTATACCAGACTCTCCAGAAGATAGCTCCGGAGACCCGGGCTTTGCTCGACTCGACTCTAACTCCCACTATAGACTACACTACACTACACTACACTTGATCTCCAAAGTGTGATTTGGAAATGAAATATGGTGATGAGAGATGGAAGATGTCTTGGGAAGGCAGAGGACCCCTCCTTATATAGAGGTGAGAGGGGGGGTGCCACGTCAGCGATCCGCATGCTCCTTCCTTCTCTACCCTTGGATGCACTGACCTCCCAACCGCCTTAGATGGACAGTCGGGGCATTAGCACACATGGTAAATGTGAGGAAGGTCGGTGGGAGTGAACTGACTCCAGATGGGGCCACCTATAGGTCGGCCGACCTGCCATCTAGATGATAGTGGGTCCCGCTAACCTCCTGGAAGGTCCTTAGGTTAGTGGGAGGCCGGGTAAGGTTGCATGACCCAATTGTTCGGTCGGCCGACTGACCTTTGGGGCCCCTGGCACACTTGGATCCAAGGGTTGGGATTGACTCCTTAGAGTATGCCAGGGCTCATGCCATGGAGGGGAGCCCCTGGTGGGCCCAAACCATGGTCGAATGACTGAGGTTATGGGGCCCACAGGGCTCATTTCCTTCTTCCCTGCATTGAACAAGCTAAGAGTACAAATGGAACTTTATTAGTGATAAATGTTTTCATGTGATGCTTATCTTCCTTCAATTGAGGACTATTGACGGGCTTTTGAGTATATAGAACTAGGTCTTATTTCCTGTCAACAATAGTACTGTTGACATTTACTACCGTCATCACTAAAAATAGAGATAGTCCCTACTCCAAATAACAACACCATAAATTCACGATATTTAATTAACTTGTCAAATAGAAACTAACCACTCAAACATTCCTAAGCACAAATGTAGGTTGTCATCCCTAATTGTATTGCTAGGAATTTAATATAGATTCACATGTTCTACTGTAAAAACATAGAATAACAAACATGAGTATAATTATAAACTAAATGGGTTCTACAAGCAGACAGATAATTATACCGTTGTAGCATTTTACCTAGGTTGTCGATTTATATTTATACCGCTCGGAAGGCTAAGGGTTAAACTATATTTTATTATATTGATAAGAATGAATAAATGATATTACCCAAGTCCTATAATCTACTCATAATAGGCAGAGGTCACAAGGTAAATATAGATAAATAATAGTGATAGCATAGTCACCAAGTATCATAAACAACGATAATCATCACAGCATCTACTAGACATAATCATAGTTAGCCAATGGATAAACTAGGGAGTTGGATCTAAGGTAAGTCTATAACTACACCAATGAATAACTCTAATTAGTGTAATTACATCTAGAAATCATCATTAAGTCAACCCTATAACATAATTACATGTAAAGAGGCATCAACTAATGAGGGTTTTAAGACACAACCGTCACGTCCTTTACGACCGCACCCATGCTAGCCCTACGTATGGGGGTGGACAACAGAGGAACCAACACAACTATCACCTACGTGGACTACCACATGACCCGGCACGTTAGGGGGCACTCACAGACAGACAAGATATCTAGACACCACGTCTACATACTATCTATCATCTACCCAACGATCGATTAGGTAAACGCAATACGAGCAATTACATGTATTCAATAAGATCAAACCAACTATCCTAGACATATAATCAAAGTAGACAATGCCTAATGTAATTAAGAACATGTGAATCTATTAAGAATAAAGTCTCCCTAATATACAATGGAATACTATAAAGTAAGAACTAGATCTATTACCAAACTCTTGCGCTCCAGACTGACGCCAGGGGCTCCTGATCCTGATGAAGAACTAGATCTCCTCTACTTCTAATATAACTAACTAGAACTATGAACTAGAAGGCTCATGATGAACTTGAAGGCGCTTGATGCTTGATTGCTTGAGGCCTTGATGATCTGGTTGATGATGGATTGATTATCTCCAGGGGGTCCACCCATGTATTTATAGTCCGGTGGGATTCCTGTGCGCCGTCGGATCAAACCGACTTAACTAAGGTCCGAGATGAGTCCTCAAAGATGGGGGGTGCAAAACCCTAGAGCAGGGGGCCGGCCGGAGCTAGGGTGGGACCGGCTGGCCCCACCTGGCGGCCGCTGGCTCCCCCCTCGCGTCTTGTGTCTTCCAGAGTGTTCCTGAATCCTCTCGCGATGTTTCCCGTGGCGGATACGTTTCTGTGTTTGTTTTGCACTAGAGTGCCTCTTTTGCAGCTTTCCTAAGATTCACCCTAGAAAATACAAAATATACAAAACTTGTGGAAATTGTTAGTTTAAACCCTATACTAGTGTGTATTCATGTTCACCTTCAGGTTTAATGTTATAATAAAAGTTGACGTTATCGACCGTCAATAATTCCCCCAAGCTTACCTTTTGCCAGTCCCTTGGCAAACTGAGCCTAAATAGTAAATGTATTTGGATCAAGAGTTGCTACAATATTTTCATTCTTTCTAAGTACACATGCTCCCAAATAAAGATGTTCCTCTGGATTAGTACACATGCTCCCAAATAAAGATGCTCCCAAACTATTTCTTCTGCAGAGAAGACAAGGGGCACATCACTAGAGGTTGTCGAGACTCCAATGAAATGTAGGAAAGAATAAAAAAAGGACTAGAAACTAGCAAGTAACTCAATAGCTTGCAATAGGATGTGAAACATACCTTCCCACCGAATAGCAATAGCAATACTGCCCAGTGTATTCAGGATTAAACTCAACTCAGATACACCACTCCACACTAGCCTCTGCATACTATCCTAGTTTCCTACCAGCTGGGTTGTCATCACAACCTCCGATAGCCACTCACATAAAGGAGGCCAACCTCACCTTCACAAACCCTGGGCTTCCACACATGCGTAGAATGTTCTCGACTTCACATCGGGCTTCTGAACTATAAGTCTCTTGAGAACAAAAACTCTCCTAAAATCATTAGTATATGAGTTAATTTTAATACTGTATAATGTGGTAGTGTCGTGTCTGACATGAATCCAGACCAGGCAGGTGGTGGGGAAGCACCAGGACCTGCAGAGTAGGTCGCTCAACAAACAGCTCCAGAAGAGATTTGTAACAGAACCGTCCAAATTATAAGAGAATAAGCGCAATAGCGACCATTGCATAGTCAAACCATCAAGCTTAAGCCCATATAATCTTGGTAGTCCGTGAAATCTTGAAAGATTTCAAACCACATTTCGCATATACAGCCAAGATCGTAATAAGTTCAGCGGTCGCCATCCATAAGCACATCCAGTTCGCAACATTTAGAAATTACATCGGAGTTCAAATATAGTTATTACAAACCAAGTTCAACAATAGCGGAAGCATTTCAGTTTAGAAAGTACACACACGCTTAGTCTGATACAATGCCATAGTATGATCATTCCCACAAAAGCAAAAGAGGAGGTAGAGTCCTTGGTCTAGTCATCACCAATTGCTGGGTAGAAGCAGTGGATGCAATACCCATATCACATCTGCCCATCTACAAAACAACATGGGAATGGAATCCTAAGTACGAGAATATACTCAGTTAGACATACCCGTCATAAACTAAAATAAAAGACTCTTCAAGGATCATGAAGGCTATATAGTGGAATAGCTGGACCCTTTTTGCTTAAAAGCTTTAACCATGCAGGAATATATCCTAAAACCCCTTTTCTTTTATTTTAGCTCAAGATACGTATTATTACCTAGGTTAGCACCTGTACAATTGCAAACAGTTGTTGCGATAGGATAGTACCCTATCATAGCATTCACAAATCATCATATACCATAACCCACGTGTTTCATAGTCCTTACTACGAGGACAGGGCTCATGTCAAGTGCTCACTATCCAGGAGCGATGGCGATTTGAATCGATTTCTGACCAACTGGCGAGTTATTCCTCACACAAACCACACTCACTGATCAAGTGAGCTACAGATCACTGTATTACACTATCTAGTACCAATTCGCGGGCTTGATAGGCACCGCCCGTAACTGAGGACCGTTCTGGCGACCGAGGTATCCAAGGTATACTAAGGTTCTGTGTCGCACCCTCGTGGTTTGCCTCAACCAACACCAATATAGCACGTACATCAGGCCGATTCCTAGCCCGGATAGTGGTCAGGCTTCACGGTCGGAATGACTTATCCTTCCAGCTAAGTGTGGGGCATGCGTTCAACATGACAAGAGGGCCGTCAACGATCGGTCCTTAATTGACGCAGGCAGGGGCACTACTGTCAACACCACCATAAGACCCTGCCCGGTCTCAGTTTCCTTTCCACACTTGGTTACTTCTCACCATAGCATCAAACAACTAGACATTTAGGTATCCACCTATATTTCGCAGGTGATAGAAAATCACTCGACTTCTACCGCTCTAAGCAAGCTAAGCATAGACATTGAGCCTACCTACTTAGGATAAGGTAGATAAACAGGTGGTGACTTTGAGAAGTAATATGCATCAACAGTATCAAGAAACTCCTATCACTTAATGCAGCATAGTAAAACAACATGATATAACATAGTAAGACAGCGAGAATTAAGGAGACTTAGAATGCTCCAGGGCTTGCCTCCCTCGAAGGTGCTAGGCCTGTGATCCGGGCACTCCTGCAGCTCTCCTTCTGGCTCTGGTCCTCCCAGAAGTTCCTGCTCCGGTGTCTCCTCCTGCTCCTCGGGTTCTACTTCGTTCTCCTGCGAGCCTATATGATGCGTGTGCTCACATGAGTGGAAGTGCAAGATGCCCGAGGTGCAATGCCATGCTAGTTAAGGCAGGATGATCATGACAAGGTGCTAGATGAGTATGTGCAGATCTCATCTCCAGTGGAGAAGAGTCCCGATGGATGGAATAAGACATCATTACTACTAGGTAGTCAACATCATCCAAGAACATGTAACCAAAATAAATATCTTTTGCATTCTCTTCTACAAGTTACTACTAAACCAGCAAGCTACTATAGTGCTTCAAAGATACACCAGATATATTTCATTTTATCCGTTTTCATGCATAACAAGGGTTTGTTTATTTTTTTATTATTAAGCTTACAAAAGTATCATATACTTCTGTACTTCCATAAATTCTATAAAAATTACAGTATGACACAGGTTATTCATAAAATCTATCACCAAATATTCATAGCATTTGGGTAGGTAACATGGCCCACACAAAAATCACAAATTTATTAATATAATTAAGGGAAAATACCCTACTGGTGTCAAAGTGTCAAACAACAAATTTCATATTTTTATAAATTACTTATTAAGATGAGAAATGCTCACAAAAATTTCTAGATTAATTGTATGATCCAAATTATTTATCAAAAATCAAAACCACTGCCATGCAAGCATTTAAATCAACATAAATTAATTTACACAGCAAATATTGTGCTACACATTTTTCCCATCATCTACACATCCATGCAAAGCTAGTAAAACAAGAATCATATTTTTCTGAGCTATATTTTATTTATTGTGCATTTTCCAAATAACCGTAATAACATCTATTAAATATATTTATACACAAAAGATGAACAAACATGACATGCAAGAGCACTAAGTTGTGGATCTTGATTTATGGAATATGTCAAAATTTATTTCATCATTTTTGGAGCTACAGAACTCAAGTTATGTCTTGTACAAGATTTAAACATTTTCTAAAAAACATTTATAAAACAAAAACAGATTCAAAATGCTAGACGCACCCTAAACCTACTCCTTAGAGGCACTGACCGGCGGGACCCGCAGATCAGCCGACCCCACCAGTCAGGCACACAGGGCACCCGCGGCCGTTGACCGGCCGGGAACTCGCCGTCGGTGAGGTTTCCGGCGAGCCCAAGAGCACCTACACCTTCCCCACCACGAGACGAACCCAACCGTACCCATTTCACGGCCTAGGGAGCACTGGTACCGGCTCATCGTCGAGCATGGCGGACACAGCGGTGCTGCTCGCCGTGGTCCGGCCAGCTCTGAGTGATAGATTGTAAACTAAGGGTGGGAGAAGATGCGCGAGATCAAGGCAAAGCTAAGGCGCTCAGAAACGAGGCCAATGGCGGAGAAGGGATAGAGAACCATGTGAGCCGAGAGTTCGCTGGAGTTCGGGCTCACTTCGGTGAGCTCCTGCGGCCGAGCAAGTCTTACCGAGCGGGACTAAGCGCGTGCGCGAGGTGCGTGTAGGCGAGGCGAAGTTGCTGGTGGCCTCGGATTCGGAGGAGAAGGTCGGAACAACAAGGAGAAGAAGCTCCGAGCTCCGGCGGCGATAGCAGACGGCATCGCGGCCTGCTGCTACTGCGTGCGAGAGAGAGGGCGAGAGAGAGGGTCGAGCATCGCAAATGAGAGAGGAGGGAGAGGCGGGAGCGTCAGGGGGCTCCTGGTGGCCGACCAGGGCGTGTCCGTGGCGTTGCATGGCCGCCACGCGGCGGCAGCGACCTGCCGACTCGCCATGGCGGCATGGCACGGCCGTTGCGCGTGGGCGTGAGCCCGGAGAGGAAGAAAGCAGGGTGCGCGCACGGGCTGGGCTGGCTTTGGCCAGTGGGCTACAAGCGAGGTGGCGGCCCGCTAGCATTCCTGCCCCCTTTTCTATTTTTTTTTGAAATTCTTTTCTCAATTATTTTCTAAGCATATTTTGACTTAATTAAAAGCTTTTCCTGACTTTGCCCCAAAAACAAAAGTTGTTCACAATAATTTTCTCTACAACTTTGCTTTAAAGTGTAACCCAAAATTCCAAATAGAATTTGAATTACAACTTAAAACTAGTTCTAGGTTTTAAATAAATTTATTTTCGGGAATTTTGTATAAAATCCATTTCTCAAATTCTAGAGCTCCAAAAAATTTCACAAAATTAATCTTAATTCTCTAAAAACAAAATTCAACCTAATTTGGTCATCACAAGTATTTTAATGCAAGCATATTAATTTAGCATAATTAAATCTATTTTAATTAAGCACATAAAATCACACTTAAATGCTATCATGCTCATATGGTGCCATGATCATGCCCATGCTTGATGAGAATGCTTATGAATCATTTACGAGGGTAAGTGTATGCTTAACACCTAGGGTGTTACAGCCCTTCCCTATTAAGGAAATGTCATCCTGAGATTTTTTGTTACTAACCATTTCTTATGAAACTTTGGGTAAACTGTTTTTAGGTAATCCTCTATTTCCCAGGTGGCACCTCTATCATCATGATGACTCCAGATAACTTTGTAGGTTTTTACCACTCTATTCCTGGTTACTCGCTCCTTGGTATCTACTATATCCACTGGTTGCTAAGTCTGCCTTTATCTTGATTCCTCTAGGCTCAATCCTTTGCTCAGGTACCCTCAGGCACTTTCTTAGCTGGGATACATGGAAAACCGGAAAGATAGAGCCTAACTCTACAGGTAACTGCATCTTGTAGGCCACAGGGCCCTTCCGTTCTATTATTTGAGATGGACCCATGTACCTTGGTGCAAGTTTACTTCGGACCTTAAAACGTTGAACTTTCTTCATTGGTGTAACTTTAAGGTAAACATAGTCACCTATAGCAAACTCAGGCGGCCTTCTTCTTTTGTCGGCATAGCTTTTCTGACGTGATTGTGCGGCCTTCATGTGTTGCTCTATGATCTGTACCTTCTTCTCAGCGTCGTCCACGAAGTCAATGTCGTATTATCTCCTCTCACTAGGTTCGACCCATGTTAATGGAGTTCTACACTTCCGACCGTACAAAGCTTCAAACGGAGCCATCTTGATAGCTATTGTTATAAGAGAATTCAGCCAAAGTTAACCATGCTTCCCAAGATCCTTTTGAAGATAACACACAAGCTCTCAACATATCTTCCAGCACTTGATTGAGCCTCTTTGTCCCGAGGTTTGAGGATGATATGCTGTACTTCTCACTAGACTGGTCCCCAAACTCTTGTGCATTTGTTCCCAAAAATGCGTAGTGAACTGTAGACCTCTATCCAATATGATAGTCTTGGGAATGCCATGCAGCTTGAGAATCTCAGCGATGTATAAGTCAGCATACTCGGGTGGTCTGTACTGGGTCTTAACCGAGATGAAATGAGTCGATTTGGTCAACCGATCGAAAATAACCCAAATCGAGTCATTTCCTTTCTTTGTAGTTGGCAGTCCCGTGATGAAATCCATAATGATCTCTTCCCACTTCCAATCTAGAACTGATAATGGTTGCAACAACCCTGCGGGTTTCATATGTATAACTTTAACTCTGCAACACGTGTCGCATCGGGCCACATAGGCTGCTATTTCCTTCTTCATCTTTGTGGGGGTATAAACCCCTATACCCTTATGGCTAGACTTCCGCCAGGAGGCTTGGCCCATTACGAGACGAGTTCAAGGCTTGATCCGACAACCTGGAGTTTCGCGCAAGGAAACAAGATGTGGAGATTAAGCAGGATTCTAGTCGGTTAGAATAGGAATTGATATCGAATTATCCATGGCAATTGTAACCGACTAGGAATAGTTTCCAGATCTGTAACCCTGCCCTCCAGACTATATAAGGAGGGGCAAGGGACCCCCCTAGGACACATCATATTCTCTCAACACAAATCAATACAACCAGACGCAGGACGTAGGTATTACGCCAACTCGGCGGCCGAACCTGGATAAAAAGCTTGTCCGTGTCTTGCGTCACCATCGAGTTCGTAGTTTGCGCATCGTCTACCGATAAACTACTACCGTGGGTATACCCCAAGGTAGACTGCCGACCAGCTTTCGTCGACAGTGGCGCGCCAGGTAGGGGGTGTGCGTGCAACTTTTCCGGCGAACAAGATGGTCACGATCCCAGCTTCCGCGACCGTGCCTGAAGGCCTCACGTTCACCGTTGGCCAGATCACGTGGACGACGTGCAGTGGCGGCCTCACGACCACGATTTCGAAAGAGACCCAGATCCAATCTGAGATCATGCCGTCTCCGACCACACACGAGGCGGCACCGAGCACCCGACCACCGCTCCCGCTCTACAAGGGAAAGAAGATCGACAGCTCGGACCTTCTCCAAGCGCTCGATCGCGCTGACTCCAAGCTACTCGAAGTTTCCCAACTAGTAGACGGAATTCTGCGTCGGCCCGACCAAGCTGCTCCAGCGGATTTTTTCAAATCCCGCCGGCCAACTCGTGTCGCCACACACGAACGGCTGGGAACGTCTCTGACGATAACCTCAACACCCTCAGGACGATCCGTCGAGCTCAAGAAGGAAGATTGTCCTTGCGGCCTGAACAACTCGGCCTCTGTTTACTCACAGCACACCCAATCCGTTTTCAGCAAGGCGGGTTGGTTGCCGACAAGGAACGATCGTCACTACGTCAACATGGTGACAATCCGAGAACTACGGGACGGCCAGGTTTCCAACACCAACTCAAGCACCGGTTCCGTCCCCACCGAGGTTATAAACACCGAAGACGAGGACTACGACCTGGATTTCCCTTCACACCCTCCGGGTTTCGACCGATTCCCGATATTCCCCCCCCGGCGAGGGGATATTGTATTCAATGTCAGCGCCGACGAACCGGTCGTTGATGGAGAAACAGATGACCAGAGGCAACTCCGCGAACAGCGTAACGCCGATCGCGCCCGACGACGTGCGGACGAGCAACAACAAATGCCACCAAATAATCTCAACGATGCCTTTGACATGGTCGGGGACCAGCCAGTCTACAAAACGCCAAGCGCCAACGTGGCTGTCGCCATGGCTAACCTGGATCGGCTTCCTGACACCTCCGAATGCCAGGGAGTCCGGACCAGCATCCGAGCACACCTGATCGCCGTAATGGGACAGACAGCCACTCTGCTCAAGAGAGTCCAGGACGTCTCTTATACGGAAGCCGCCTCCGACGAGACTAATCATAGCCGGGCCTCACCCAGCAGGCGTCACCGCAGCCGCTCCCCCGACAACCGTCGAGGGGACTCACGGCGCGACGATGGTGGTCGGGACGCCGATGGCCGCCGCAAGCAGAACCGCGTACGCGGCCAAGAAGAAGATCAACACAGGGATCTCCGCCACAACATCCCTTCCAAAGATGCCCGGGACCGCATCAACAGGCGCGCCGTAGAGAGAGCAGTCCACGAAAACCTGCGCCGCATCGAGTACGATGCAACGCACGGTCCTCCGGGCCTAAGACAGTTCTCCTCACACCTCCGCCAGGTCGTGTGGCCCCGCAATTTCAAGCTCGAAAAACTTAAAAAATACGACGGCAAGGAAAATCCAGAGAACTGGATCACCCTCTATGAAATCGCCGTCCGATCAGCGGCAGGGGATGAGCACGTCATGGCTAACTACTTCCCCGTAGTCCTCGACCAAGCTGGTCATCAGTGGCTTCTCGGTTTGCCCGAGGACTCCTTCGACTCTTGGGAAGAGCTACGCCAGGCCTTCATCGACAACTTCATCGCCACATGCGAGCAGCCTGGAAACAAGTATGACCTTGAAAGGATAAGGGACAGGAAGAACGAACCTCTGCGCGATTACATCCGACGATTCTCGGATATGCGCCTCAAAATCCCGAAGATTTCTCATGACGAGGCCATCTCAACCTTCATCAAGGGCCTGCGTTTCCACGAAGCGCTGAGGAACAAGCTATTGCGTAAGCGTCCAACAACGGTAGCAGAGCTCCTCGCCACGGACAAAAATTACGCCGATGCCGATGACGCAGAAAAACTAATCCGAGACGATGCGAGAGGTCCCGACCAGCCTCCCCGGCGAGATGATGGTCGTGGTCCCTACGACAGCAGAAATCACCGCCGCTCCGACAACCGCGATCACCGAGAGGGTTGGGATCGGCGGCGCGACAGCCGCGATGACTTCAGAGGAAAGCGCCCTCGCGACTACGACCACAAAGTAAATACGGTCAAACGACCCAATGGACGACGGGACTACCAAGAAGACTACAACAAAACGTTGAAGGGACCATGCCAACTACACCCAAAGTCCAATCATACCATGGAAGAGTGCCGCGTCCTCAAAAGTATCTATACACGGCGGGCCGCCCAAGACGACTCCGCCAAGAAAAACAACAAGCGCGACGGGCACGACCACGAAGATGAGGATGAGGACCAAGATAGGGACCCCCGACACCAATACGTCAGCCCCACTGACGTGGTCCACTCCATTTTCGGGGGCAAGGTCTCCATTGAGTCCAAGCGAGAAAGAAAGCTGTTAAAGAGAGCCTGCCTCAACATAGACAGCACGGACGGGCTGATCGCAGACCCGAAATTTCCCACGTGGTCCCACAGGGAGATCTCGTTCAGCAGGAAGGACCAGTGGGCCGCTATCCCAGAGCCGGGTCGTTTCCCCCTGATTCTTGACCCCTGCATCAACAGCATCAGATTCGAGCGCGTGCTCGTGGACGGGGGAAGCTCCATCGACATCCTCTTCCGCAACAGCCTGCCCGCCCTCAAGATATCCCCGGCACAACTAAAACCTTACGACGCCCAATTCTGGGGGGTTTTGCCAGGTCAAAGTTCCGTGCCTCTCGGACAGATAACATTGCCTGTCCAATTCGGCACACCCGACCACTTCCGGACGGAGTTCATCAACTTCGTAGTCGCGGATTTCGACGGGACCTATCACGCCATACTGGGCCGCCCATCGCTGACAAAGTTCATGGCAGTCCCGCACTACTCATACCTAGTCCTTAAGATGCCCACGGAGAAGGGTGTCCTAACCGTCAGAGGCAACGTCTACACTGCGTACACCTGCGAAGAAGAAAGCTTCAAGATCACCGAGGCAATTGACCTCTCAATCCGCATGGCGGAAACAGCAAACCAAGCCGCACAGTTGCCTCCCGACCAGCTCCGATTACCCGAACAGGCGACAGCCAGGAAGAACTCAAAATCCAAGGAGTACAAAGAAGTGCAGCTGGTCGAAGGCAACCCCGAGAGGACAGCCCTCATCGGGGCTAACCTGGATCCAAAATAGGAAGACGCGCTCGTCAGGTTTCTAAGGGACAACGTGAGCGTTTTCGCATGGAAACCAGCAGACATGCCCGGTGTCCCACGAAACCTGATCAAGCACTCCTTAAATGTCTCGAAGACCGCAAGACCAATCAAGCAAAAACTGCGACGGTTCGCTCGTGACAAAAAGGAGGCTATTAGGACAGAAATAACACGGCTTCTAGCAGCCGGATTCATAAAAGAAGTGTATCACCCCGATTGGCTCGCCAATCCGGTTCTTGTACGCAAAAAGAATAATAAATGGAGAATGTGCGTTGATTACACTGATCTCAACAAACACTGTCCTAAAGATCCTTTTGGTCTCCCTCGCATCGACGAGGTGGTCGACTCAATGGCCGGATGCGAACTCCTCTCCTTTCTAGACTGCTACTCTGGTTATCACCAGATCTCGCTAAAGGAAGAAGATCAGATCAAAACATCCTTTATCACACCCTTCAGCGCATACTGCTACACGACCATGTCTTTCGGACTCAAAAACGCTGGAGCCACTTATCAAAGGGCCATCCAGCAATGCCTCCACGACGAGATTCGTGATGACCTCGTCGAGGCCTATGTGGACGACGTGGTCGTAAAAACAAGGGACGCGAGCACCCTAATCGACAACTTAGACCGAACCTTCAAGGCACTTAATAGGTACAAGTGGAAGCTCAACCCCAAGAAATGCATTTTCGGCGTTCCTTCCAGTCTACTGCTCGGCAACGTTGTCAGTCGCGACGGCATACGACCAAACCCTTCAAAAGTAAAGGCGGTACTCGACATGCGACCACCGAAGAACGTAAAGGATATCCAAAAGCTAACAGGATGTATGGCCGCCCTCAGTCGCTTCATCTCAAGGCTAGGAGAAAAAGGCCTCCCTTTCTTTAAGCTGTTAAAAGCGTCGGAAAAATTTTCTTGGACAGAAGAAGCCGACACCGCATTCAACCAGCTTAAGACCTTCCTCACTTCACCACCTGTCCTTACAGCGCCTCAGCCCAATGAAGACCTACTCCTTTACATTGCTGCAACCGACAGGGTTGTCTCCACGGCAATAGTGGTCGAGCGAGGTGAACCAGGTCACGCCTACAAGGTCCAGAGACCAGTTTACTTCATAAGTGAAGTCTTAAACGAGTCCAAGGCCAGGTATCCACAAATACAGAAGCTCATATACGCCATTCTAATAACGTCAAGAAAGCTGAAGCACTACTTCGACGGCCATCGAGTCCTGGTGACAACCAGTTTCCCTCTCGGGGACATCCTGCGCAATAAAGACGCCAATGGCAGAATCGTGAAATGGGCAATGGAATTATGTCCATTTTCCCTGGAGTTCCAGAGTCGCACCACTGTCAAGTCTCAGGCCCTGGTCGATTTCATTGCTGAATGGACGGATCTCAACGAGCCTTCCGTTCCCGATGTCTCAGACCACTGGTCAATGTTTTTTGACGGGTCCTTGAACATCAACGGTGCCGGCGCTGGGATACTGTTCGTATCACCCAACAAGGACAAACTGCGTTACGTCCTTCGGATCCTTTTTCCGGCGTCAAACAACGTCGCCGAATACGAAGCATGCTTGCATGGCATAAGACTAGCCGTCGAGCTGGGAGTCAAGCGCCTCTATGTTTATGGCGACTCCGCTTTGGTCATCAACCAGCTCAACAAGGAGTCGGACGCAACCCACGAGAAGATGGATCTCTACTGCAAAGAAATTCGCAAATGGGAAACCAACTTCTACGGCATAGAGTACATCCACGTGGTCCGGGATAAGAACCAAGCAGCAGATGCGTTGTCGAGTTAGGCTCATCTCGGGCCCAGATCCCGCGGGGTATTTTCGTCCAGGACATCCACGAGCCGAGCGTAGGCTCCTCCCTGGTCGACAAGCAGCCCACCGAGGCAATGCTCATAGACGACGCCACTCCGACAACCGGTGGGCATGACTGGCGTACCCCGTTCATCAAATACATATCGGACGGGACAGGCGTTCAGGACAAAACAGAGAACGAGCGCCTCATTCGACGATCAAAGAACTACATCCTGGTCGACGGCACACTCATGCGGAAAAACGCAAGCTCCGAAGTACTGCTCAAGTGCATACCCCAAGATGATGGTATCAAGCTCTTAGAGGACATACATGCTGGATCCTGCGGCAATCACGCCGCATCCAGAACGCTGGTCGGAAAGGCTTTCCGAGTAGGTTTTTATTGGCCAACCGCGGTCGGCGACGCAGAAAAACTGGTTCGGCATTGTGAAGGATGCCAGTTTTTCGCTAAGAGGACCCACGTACCTGCCCACGAAATTCAAACCATCCCGTCGTCTTGGCCCTTTGCTTGCTGGGGGCTTGACATGATCGGGCCATTTAAACCAGCCCCGGGCAATTTCAAGTTTGTTTTCGTGTTAATCGACAAGTTCTCCAAGTGGATTGAATACATGCCTCTGGTCAAGGCAACCTCCGAGAAAGCTGTGGAGTTCCTCAATCAAATCATACACAGATTCGGCATCCCGAACAGCATAATCACCGACCTGGGCACTCAGTTTACTGGCACCACTTTTTGGGACTTCTGCGATGACAGAGGCATAGTCATAAAATACGTGTCAGTGGCACATCCACGTGCCAACGGTCAAGTGGAACGTGCTAACAGAATGATCGTTGACGCCCTAAAGAAAAGGTTGTACACCGAAAACGACAGAGCACCCGGTCAATGGATGAAAGAATTGCCGGTAGTGGTCTGGGGCCTCCGAACTCAGACCAGTCGAAACACAGGGGTGTCTCCCTACTTCATGGTATACGGCGCAGAGGCGGTCCTGCCGTCTGACATACACTTTGGATCTCCCAGAATCGAACACTTCGACCAGGCGACCGCTGACAACGCCACAGAACTCGAAATCAATTGCATGGAGGAAAAGCGTTTAGATTCGTGTCTCCGAACAGCTAAGTATCTCGCGGCAGTCAGGCGATACCACAACAGGAACGTCAAGGACCGTTCCTTCGTGGTCGGCGATCTGGTACTTCGATGGAAAACAAGCCAGGAGGGAATGCACAAGCTATCCACTCCCTGGGAAGGACCCTTTGTGGTGACCGAGGTCACACGACCTACGTCCTACAGATTGGCATACCCAGACGGAACACGAGTGCCTAACTCTTGGCACATAGACAAACTGTGACGTTTCTATCCATAAAGTTTTAATAACTTTCCCTTGTAAGTGTCTCATAATTGTTGATAATGAAATTCTCTATTTTTTTGCCTATATCTTGTCACAGCACTCGGCAAAACTCCTGCAATGGATGCTCTTAACGACTACCAAGACGAATACGGTGACACGTCACTCAGATAATCTTACAGCGCTCAAAACAACAGTCATGACAAAAAAGCAAACTTTATTACAAACTTTACATACAAAGTTTACAATAAATACCCTGACGGGCAGACACTAGTCTATTTCTACAGACTACTCTATTGGCCTAGCTGCTCGGGCTGATCACCCGCCTGGCCCTGCTGCCCGGACGAAGGGGTCGGGGCCACCGGCGCCTGGCTGGTCGAGACCGCAGGCGTCGACCGCCCATCTCCCGCAACGGACACGCCCGACAACTCCCTGGCCGACCTATCTGAACTCGGCTGGTCGGGGGGAGTGGCCGTTCCGCACAGATTGATGTCGCCGATCACTGTCGACGACAAGTCCAGCAGACTACCCCGAAGCTCGTCCGCTTCCTGTGGACCGACTTCCTTCGGGTACCCCTTCTCCAGCCTGCTCAAGTCGACCAGGGGGTAGTGGGCGCGCACCATGCTGAGGACGTGCGCGCCGGCAAACTCCCCGGCGTCCTTCATGAACTGCTGGGGCCAGTCCCACGCCAACGCCTTCTCGACCGGGGTCAACTGCGGCGCGCGGGGCTGGCTCTCCGGGAGCTCGGGACTGATCAGGTCTAGGACCGGGGACACTCCTTTCCATATCCTGCAACAGTTGACCTTCTAGGAGTCCCGGTCCTTGATCAGATCATCCAGGTGCTTCTTGGCGTTCACCTTGAGCACTGCAAATGAAACAAAGCGTTATTTTCGTCATATCAAACAAACAAAACGGCGACAAGCAGCAGCTAGCAAGGCGGCACCCATTACCAGATAATTCCCGGTCCTTTCGACCCAATTCCTCTCCTGCTCGCCGTCCGGACTCCAGCGCACCGGCAAGCTGTTGGCTGAGCTGCTCCTTCTCTTGTCGGAGGCGCGCCACCTCCTCCTCCAAGTCTGCATGAATCATAAACTGGTCAGTAAAGCAAACTACACAAGTACGCAAAGCTACTCGGAGCGTGTAACTAACCTTCTCGCTGCCGGTACTGGTCGGCCAAGCGACGAGTGAGGTCGAGACGACACTCCTCTTGGGCACTCATCTCGGCCACCTTCTCCCCGACTTCCGACCGCAGCCGGTCTACCTCTGCGGCAAGGGCCTTGTTCTCGGCCACGACGCCTTCTATCTGGTCAAAGCACCGTTTCCGGTACTTTGCCGTTTTCATTGCGCCCTACAAAGCGGGCATATAACGACCATGCAAGACAAGGCATACAATGTGCAACAGTACAAAAAACCGCTTACCTTGACTTCGTCGACGAGGCGCTTGGCCGCGCGCTCCACCCTGGCGGCCTCCTCGGTCTTGGCGAGCTCCTCATGCCCGATAAACTGATCCCCGCGTTGGCGCCACACATAAACGTGTTGGCGGCCATCACGGGGACGACCCTCAATCTCTTCCACCTCGTCATCGGAGGCCGCCCGGGTTTCCTCCTCCTGCGCTGTGCCACCCCCGGTGGTGGTCCCAAGTATTACTGGCCCTCGGACCAGACCTGGGGAGCCTGCAGCCGAAGAGGTTCCCGCTCGGGGTGGCGTGGGGACTTCACTCCCCCCGGCAGGAGGAGCGGTCGGGGATCTTCCCTCCTCTTCTATGGAGCCAGCTGGGGGAGCCTCTTCAGCCCTGGTCGGGCTGCCTGTCGTAGTCGGTGCCGCGGTCGGGAGCCCCTCGGTGCTCCCAGGCGCGACTGCAGCTGTAGGCTGCTCTGTGGTCTGGGGGGCTGTATCTTCAGCAGCGCGGACAGGCTCGCACGTCCCCTGGCTGGTAGCCTGGCCGGGGTCGACATCCGACGCCGCACTACAGGAACAAAAGTGTAATTTCAAAAAAAAAAACAAAGAGGAGTCCAAAATACGTAAGTCGAACACTTACAGGTCTGATCGGCGGTGGGTCACGGTGAACCTCCTCCTCGCCCGGCCGGTTGGCACCTGCGCCCCCATCTCGACAACTTGCGGTGCAGGGGGGTCGCTGGCAACTCGATCAGTAGCGGCCGGCGTATTATCTGGGCGGCTCCGAGGCCGTCGGACCAACGACGGCGCAGCCTCCTCGACGTCGTCGTCGTCGTCGTCAACGATCCGCACGAGCCGACGACGCTTCGGTGCTTGGCTGCTCTCCGCCGGTAGATCTGCCGGCAGCTCCGGTGTCTGCAAGGGATCTGCCGGCAATGGCCTCTTCCCCGCTACCCTCTCCTCGGAGGTCGGGACGGGGCGGGCTTGGTCCTCCTCACTGCTGATGTAATGAGTACACCGAGCAGCGTCCTCCTCTGGCGGGTCTTCTCCCGCAGGATTTTCCATCCCCGGTGCCAGAGATACATACACTGTGCACCGGTCGACATCGCCGATCTGCAAAAAGCAACAGAGATGAGTCAGCTGCACACGATATACGAATGCTAAAACAAAATAATCTGCTACATACCTTTGGTGCTGGTCGTCCTAACTTGAAGGCTTGCACCCGATCACTGCCACGAATGAAGCCTCCGTCCGCGAAGTTAAACAGCTCGTTCAACAGCTGTTGTACCTCCGCTTTCTCCAAGATCTCCGACCGCATCCTGGTCGGGTCCACGCTTCCGGCATACTCGTACGCCGAGTGCACCCTCTTCTGGCAGGGCATCACCCGACGACAAATGAAGTTGCCGACCACGCCAAGCCCGTCCAGGCGCGACCAGTCGATCAGCTTCATGAGATCCGCCACTGGACCGTTGAACTCTGGGCGGTCGGTCCAGCTCATCCTCTTCTCAGGAATGTATCCCACGTCGCAGAACGTGGAGCTGCCCGGTTCCTCCCTGATGTAGAACCACTTCCTGTACCATTCGGTCAAGGAAGTGTTCCATGGACAGTGCAGGTAGCGATTCTTCATCCCATCACGAAGGTTGAGGTATACTCCACCTGCAACCTTGGAGCCTCCAACTGCTCCCTTCTTCCTCAAGCAGAAAAGATACCGAAAAAGATCGAAGTGCGGCTCTATGCCAACATAGGCCTCGCACAGGTGGATAAAAGTGGAAATGAGGAGAATTGAGTTCGGGTGCAGATTGCAAATTCCGATCTCATAATACAAAAGAAGACCTTGAAGAAAAGGATGAACAGGAACACCAAAGCCCCTATTAATGAAATCTTCAAATACGACGATCTCACCGGCGTGGGGGTCGGGGTAGCTCTCCCCCTCCGGTGCCCTCCAGCCGCCGAGCTCCGGGCTGTGCAGAAGCCCCATATCGACGAGGTCACCAAGAGATTTCGTGGTGCTGCGGGACTTTTTCCACTCCTTGGCCATCAGTTCGGCCCTCTTCTTGGAGTCGCTCTTCGCCATTGGAGGTGCGAAAGTGGGCTTGAGTTAGGAAGATGCAGGTGGTTGAAGGAGGCGAGAGCGGAAGGCTTGAAGGCAATGGCAGGGTAAGCAGTACAGGCGGAACTGTCAGGCTCTTATAACCCGCAACTCCACCTCTCCCACTTCCCGTATTCTCGGGAAGTGGGCGGGCCATGCGGCGGATGCGGCGTTTCGGTTTACAATGATTATAGACAATTAATGCGGCGGAGTTTTCGTACCAATTGATGGTTTCCTTTTCTCAAACCATGCAAAGGGCGGCTGCACAGTTGCCAGGCGCAATTTTTCATGCATCCATCTGACACCCCGTCAGGAGGTCTCGTCACGTCAACTTTAACTGGAAAGATCTTTTCAAAAACAAGAACACACATATGCCAGAGAGTCAACAATCCAAGGACTGCACCGACCACCGAGCACTCGACGCTCGGGGACTGGTCGCCCAGTCTATCAGCTCGGAACTTCAAGGACTGCACCGACCACCGAGCACTCGACGCTCGGGGACTGGTCGCCCAGTCTATCAGCTCGGAACTTCAAAGACTGCACCGATCACCGAGTACTCGACGCTCGGGGACTGGTCGTCCAGTCTATCAGCTCGAAGCTTCAAGGACTGCACCGACCACCGAGTACTCGACGCTCGGGGACTAGTCGTCCAGTCTATCAGCTCGAAGCTTTAAAGCCTGCACCGACCACCGAGCACTCGATGCTCGGGGACTGGTCGTACAGTATAGCAACACAAAATTCTAAGGAGCGCACTTGGTGCTTGGGGGCTGGTCGATTGGTCTATTCAATTGTAGACGGACTGGTAAATTCAATTTTTTAGACCTTGCTACAAGGCTCATACTTCGCCTTCCAGCAAGCTCGGGGACTACATCGGTACGATGCATCTGGCGATGCATCTCAGTTTCAGAATTTCTTTGAGGACTTTTATTTTGACCCTGGCACCACGTGCCTACGTCACCTACTACCAGGCTCGGGGACTAAGTGGGCACACTTCACCTTGCGGTGAATATGCTTGCTTTTTTGATGTTTATACCTTTCAAAAAAGTAAAGTGGGCACACTTCACCAGGAAAGAAATCTTTTTCAATTTAGAGCACCATGCATTCTTCAAACAACCTGCTTCTTTGATGTCAATGTTGATCAACTGTTTTTTGAGTTGGTCAAAATACTGTTGCAACTGTTTGGGCGACTTTCCCACTTATTGAAGACGTCAAGTCTCACTGATCGAAGAAGCTCAAGACGACGTGTTACATCACAATACATGGTGCTCGGGGACTAGCTGTGGGGGTATAAACCCCTATACCCTTACGGCTAGACTTCCGCCAGGAGGCTTGGCCCATTACGAGACGAGTTCAAGGCTTGATCCGACAACCTGGAGTTTCGCGCAAGGAAACAAGATGTGGAGATTAAGCAGGATTCTAGTCGGTTAGAATAGGAATTGATATCGAATTATCCATGGCAATTGTAACCGACTAGGAATAGTTTCCAGATCTGTAACCCTGCCCTCCAGACTATATAAGGAGGGGCAAGGGACCCCCCTAGGACACATCATATTCTCTCAACACAAATCAATACAACCAGACGCAGGACGTAGGTATTACGCCAACTCGGCGGCCGAACCTGGATAAAAAGCTTGTCCGTGTCTTGCGTCACCATCGAGTTCGTAGTTTGCGCACCGTCTACCGATAAACTACTACCGTGGGTATACCCCAAGGTAGACTGCCGACCAGCTTTCGTGGACAATCTTGGTCCACTAAAAATGAGATTTCAGATCTTGGTACATATTACTACTTCTGGGGTGGATGGAAAGCTTTGAAAGATGTGTTTCATCCATGATCCGATTCTTTAGCTCTCGATTCTTAGGAACCACTAACCGATGTTAAAACCAAAGTACCCCTCTTTCATCCACTCGAAACTGGGTTTTGGTGTCGTTCTTGATCTTTTGCTTGATGTGAGAAATACCTTTATCTGTTTTCTGGCCTTCTATATCTTGACTTTCGTGTGAACAACTGAGCTGTATATGACATAGAACCTCAGGATGCATTAGGTTGAACCCATCCTCGAACAAAGGCTGGACCACCTGACAGTGTGGTTTACGACTTAAACCGTCTGCCATGACATTTGCCTAGCCTGGGTGGTAGTGGACTTCAAGATCATAGTCCTTGATCAGCTCCAACCATCTTCGTTGCCTCATATTCAACTAGGATTGAGTGAAAATGTACTTAAGGCTGTTATGATCCATGTAGATATGACACTTATTTCCAAGCAGATAATGCCTCCAAATTTTCAGAGCATGTACAGTGGCTGCAAGCTCAAGATCATGTGTCGGATAGTTGACTTCATGTTTTCTCAACTAACACAAAGCATAGGCTATGACTCTACCCTCTTGCATAAGCACACATCCCAAACCATTTCTTGACGCGTCACAAAACACATCAAATGGCTTCTCGATGTCCGGCTGTGCTAAAACAGGAGCAGTGGTCAGTAGCTTTCGCAAGGTGCAGAAGGCTACTTCACACTCTTCTATCAAGGCAAACTTATGATCCTTCTATACCAAATTGGTCATCAGCTTAGCAATCTTGGAGAATTCGACGATGAAACGACGATAATACCCAGCTAACCCAAGAAAGCTTCAAACTTCCGAGATAGAAGTTGGGACCTTCTAGTCCATGGGCTCTTGTACTTTTGCTGGATCCACTACAATCCCCTATTCCGATATAATGTGTCCTAGGAATGGGACCTTCTTAAGCCAAAACTCACACTTACTGAACTTTGCATACAACTGATGCTCCCTTAGTCGAGTCAGTACAACCCTCAGATGCTTAGCATGGTCTTGCTCATTCTCTGAGTAAACTAGAATGTCATCAATGAACACCCCGACAAACTTGTCTAACTGTGCCATGAAGACTAAATTCATCAGGTACATAAAGTATGTAGGAGCATTTGTTAATCGAAAGGACATGACAAGATACTCATACAACCCATATCTAGTAGAAAAAGCAGTCTTTGGTATATCTTGCGGTCGAATCTTTATTTGGTCATACCCTAACATCAGATCTATCTTGGAGAATACTTTTGCTTTAGACAAATGATCAAATAGGATGTTGATTTGTGGTAAAGGATACTTGTTTTTGATTGTCACAGCATTGAGCGGATGATAATCCATGCACATGCGCAAGGATTGATCTTTCTTCTTCACAAAAAATGCCAGACAACCACATTCGGACGAACTTGACTAGATTAAACACTTATCCAGCAACTCTTTCAATTGAGTTTTCAATTCAACTAGCTCATTTGGTGGCATCCAGTACGGTCTCCTAGAGATCGGTGCTGTACCAGGTATCAACACTATGGCAAACTCCACTTCTCTCTCCGGAGGAAGCCCTAGTAACTCTTTAGGAAAAACATCTGGAAACTCACAGACTACTGGTATATGCTCTAACAGAACCACTTGTATAGCAAGAGAGAGGCTAGCAAAGTCAAACCATAGAGGTAATATGACCTGAAACATGCCTTCACTTTTTGGATCCTTAAAGGAGAGAATCCTCTAACCTGCATCTATGATTGCATCCCAATCTATAATCTTATTCATGCCGATGATAACATCCAGAACTAACCCTGGCATGACCACAAGGTTTACGCGAAACCTTAGGCCGCTGATATCCAAGGTTGCTCCCGTTACTACCTTGTTGGTCAACACATCAGCCCTAGCTGAACTGATGCAAGAACCACAACCCAACTCGGTAACTAGTTGATCATGTTTTTGTGCAAATGCTTGGCTCATGAATGAATGCGATGATCCGGAATCAAACAAAACAACTACAAGATGTTGGTTGACAGGGAACATACCAGCTGTTACCGGTTCTCCTTCCGGGATTTCCTCGATTGAGGTGTGGTGCACACGGGCTGGGTAGGTCATCTGCTGCTTCTTGGGGTAAGGGCATTTCTTGGCAAAGTGCCCCATCTTATGGCAGTTGTAGCATGGACCCTTGGTCATGGTGTTGGCAGCAGGTGCTGCGGCTTGATTGGCCCTTGGCTTTGCTAGAGCCACTGCTACCTTGTATGGCTTCTGTTGAGTTGGGTGTCCTGTTTTTCTTCTGTGCGACGGTCAGAACCTAGCACCCGGGGCAGGAGGACGATACTACTGGCGTCCTGCCACTGGTTTCCTAGACGGAGACGAACCTGCTTGAAAATCCCTCTTGCGTGACTTAGATGGACTGTAGTTGTTATTATTATTCTCTTCGGTCAGACAGTCACTGATGTAGGCATTGAAAGTGGCTCGGGTCCCTGTGCCCATAGTCTTCAGCATCTTTGGGCTCAAGCCCCTCTAGAAGCTAGCAACCTTATTGGCATTAGTGTTCACAAACTTTGGAGCATAACGAGCAAGATTATTGAAAGCGTGCAATTATTCCTTCACAGTCTTGGTTCCCTAAGACAGCTTCATGAACTCCCCAATCTTTATCTCCATCAAACTAGGTACAAGAGGTGACCATTATCCTTGGTCTAGTCATCACCCGTTGCTGGGTACAAGCAATGGATGCAATACATGTAACAGAACCATCCAAATTATAAGAGATTAATCACAATAGCGACCACTTGCATAGTCAAACCATCAAGCTTAAGCCCATATAATCCCCATAGTCTGTGAAATTTTGAGGGATTTCAAACCACATTTCGCACATACAGCCAAGATCGTAATAAGTTCAGCGGTCACCATCCACAATTACATCTAGTTCACAAGATTCAGAAATTACATCGGAGTTCAAATATAGTTATTACAAACTAAGTTCAAGAGTAGCGGAAGCATCTCAGTTTTGAAATCACAGACACACTTTAGTCTGATATAGTGCTGTAGTCTGGTCATTCCCACAACAACAAAAGAGAAGGTATAGTGACCATTGCCTTTGGGTACAAGCAGTGAATGCAATACCCATAATACATCTGCCCATCTGCAAAACAACATGGGAATAGAACCTTGAGTACGAGAATGTACTCAGCTAGACTTACCCATCATAAATCTAAAATTTAAGACTCTTCAAGGATCATGAAGGCTATTTGGTGGGATAGTTGGAGCCTTCTTGCATAAAAGCATTAGCCATCTAGGAATATATCCTAAAACCCCTTTGCTTTTATTTAGCTCAAGTTAAGTATTGTTCCCTACCATCTAGGTTAGCACCTGTACTAATTCAAACAGTTGTTTCAATAAGATAATACCATATCATAGCATTGACAAATCCTTATGTACCATAACCCAAGTGTTTCATAGTCCTTACTACGAGGACAGGGCTCATGTCAAGTGCTCACTATAAAGGAGTGATGGCGATTCGAATCGATTTCTGACCAGCTGGTGATTTTTATTCTCCACACAAACCACACTAACTGATCAAGTGAGCTACAGGTCACCATATTACACTATCTAGGACCAATTCGCGTGTTCAACAGGCACCGCCCATACCCGAGGACTGTTCCGGCGACCGAGGTATCCAAGGCATACCAAGGTTGCGCACCGCGCCCTCGTCGTTCTCCTCAACCAGCACCAATACAACACATACATTGGGCCAATTCCCAGCCCGGATAGTGTTTAGGTTTCGCGATCGGAACGACTTATCCTGCTAGCTAAGTGTGGGGCATGCATTCAACATGACAAGAGGGCCATCAAAGATCGGTCCTTAATCGACACAGGCAGGGGCACTACAGTCAACACCACCATAAGACCTTGCCCGGTCTCACTTTCCTTCCCACACTTGGTTACTACTCACCATATCATCAACAGCTAGACATTCAGGTATCCGCCTATATCTCATAGGTGATAGGAAATCACCCGACTTCTACCGCTCTAAGCAAGCTAAGCATAGACTTCGAGCCTACCTACTTAGGACAAGGTAGATAAATAGGTGGTGAATTCAATGAGTAATTATGTATCAATAGTATCAAGCAACTCCTATCACTTAATGCAACATAGTAGCACAATCATGATATAACAAAGTAAGTTAGTGAGAATAGGGAGACTTAAAATGCTCCGGGGCTTGCATCTCTCGAAGGTGCTAGGCCTGTGGTTCATGCACTCCTGCAGCTCTCTTTCCAGTTCTGGTCCTCCCAGAAGTTCCTGCTCTGGTGTCTCCTCCTGCTCCTCGGGTTCTACCTCGTTCTCCTGCGAGCCTGTATGATGCATATATGCATATAAGTGGAAGTGCAAGATGCCCGAGGTGCAATGCTATGCAAGATAAAACAGAATGATCATGACATGGTGCTAAATGAGTATGTGCAGATCTTCTCTCCAGTAGAGAAGAGTCATGACAGATGGAACAAGAAGTTATTACTACTAGGTAGTCAACATCATCCAAGAACATGTAACCAAACAAAACATCTATTGCATTCTCTTCTACAAGCTATAACTTAAACCAGCAAGCTACTATGGTGCTTCAAAGATACACCAAACTCATTTCATTCATTTCATGCATAACAAGGGTTTCTTATATATTTATTATCAAGCCTACAACAGTGGCATATACTTAGGTGCTTCAATAAATTCTACAAATATTACACTAGGACACTAGTTGTTTATAAAGTCTATCACAAATTTTTCATAGCATTTGGGCAGGTAGCATGGCCCACACAAAAATCACAAGTTTATTAACATAATTATGGAAAATACCCTACTAGTGACAAAGTTTCAATCAAGAGATTTAATATTTTTATAAAATACTTATTAACATAATAAATGCTCACAAAAATTTCAAGATTAATTGCATGATCCAATTATTTATTAAAAATCATAAACCACTGCCATGCAAGTATTTAAATCAACATAACTTAATTTACACAGCAAATATTGTGCTACACATTTTTCCCAGCAACTACAAATCCATGCAAAGCTAGTAAAACAAGAATCATATTTTTCGGAGTTGTATTCTATTTACTGTGCATTTTCTAAATAACAGCAATAACATAGATGAAATATATTTATATATAAAAGATACTTAAACATGGCATGCAAGAGCACCGAGCTGTAGATCTGGATTTATGGAACATGTCAAAATTTGTTTCACTATTTTTGGAGGTACAGAACCCAAGTTATGAATTTAACAAGTTTTAAACCATTTTCTGGAAAATATTTCCTGAAAATCAAATTCAAAAACCCTGCTGAGCTTGGCTAGGTACACCCAGTGCAGTGCAGCCGCCCTCAGCGCGAGCAGCAGAAAGGTGGGCCATGGGTCCCACCCGTCAGCCGCCGCAACAGGAGGGAACTCCGGCGAGCCGGAGCTCACCGTCGGCAACCCCTTTCAGCGAACCAAGTGCTCCTACGTGTTCTATGGCTTGAGGCGAACTCGTTGAGCCCCTATGCGCATCCGGAGATGGACCGGAGCAAGCTCGCCGCCGGTCATGGCGGAGCGGTGGCGCTGCTCACCGTGGAACCCGCCCCTCCGGTCCAGTAGAGCGCGATTGGAAGTGTTCCGGAGCGTCGCGGTGTAGAGGCAAACACGAAGCGCTAGGAAGGAGGCGGAGAGAAGCACGGTGGCGTGCTGGCCACGCGCGCAGCGGTGGTGTTCACGTCGAAGAAGAAGACGAGGGTGAACAAGGCCTTACCGAGCGTTTCAAGGTGCTAGGAGGTGCGTTTGGCGACGATGGTGCAGAAGCGGAGCTCGGGGAAGAAGGAATCGAAGAATGGCGCGCTCGTCAGGGAAGAACGGCCGGGAATGAGCTCGGAAGCTCCAATGGCGACGGTGATGCGGGCGCGAGTAGAGCGAAGGCAAGGAAGCAAGAGAGACAGTGAGAGGAGAGAATGGCGAGTGCGCTGGGGCATCCCAGGCGGAGGTGAGGTCGTGGCGCCGGCCAGGTCGCGCATGCCGTCCACGCAGCGTCGCGGCCCTAACGCGGTCGGGCGTGCGCGCCCGACTCTTGCGCGAGTGGGAGGAGGGGGAAGGCGCGGGCGTGAGGAAGTTCGGGCTGGCTTTGCTGGCTGGGCCGGTTGGTTGGCGCCGGCCCGCCAGTGAATAGCCCCCCTTTCACTTTTTTTTTAAAATTTTCTTTTTCCAAAAAGCTTAAACACCAATTTTGGGACCCTTGCTAAGTTTCCCATAAAATAGTCTACAACTTTGTTTTAAAGTGCACACCAAAATTCCCAATAGAATTTGAATCACAGTTTAAACCTAGTTCTAGGTTTTAAATAAATCCATTTTGGAGAATTTTGGATAAAATCCATTTCTCAAATTCTAGAGCTCCAAAAATTACACAAAATTATTCTTAATTCTTATAAAACATAATTCAACCTACTTTGGTCATCTCAAGTACTTTTGAGGCCACCATATTAATTTAGCACAATTAAATCTGTTTTAATTAAGCACATAAAATCACACTTAAATGCTATCATGCTCATATGATGCCACGCTCATGCCCATGCTTGATTAGAGTGCTTATGAATGAGTTGTGAGACTAGGTGCATGCTTAACACCTAGGGTGTTACAACCCTTCCCCCCTTGAGGAAATCTCATCCCGAGATTTTGAGTTACTAACCATTTCTAATGAAACTTTGGGTAAACTAATTTTAGGTAATCCTCGATGTCCCATGTGGCATCTCTATCATCATGATGAGTCCACACAACTTTGTAGATTTTTACCACTTTGTTCTAGGTTACTCGCTCCTTGGTATCTACTATCCCCACTGGTTGCTCCTTGTATTCTAGATCTACATTTATCTTGATCCCTCTCCGTTCAATCCTTTGCTCAGGTAACTTCAGACACTTTCTTAGTTGGTGTTGATGCAAAAGTTGATCTGCAAACACAAAGGGCTAATACCCGATTTAAACGTTAAGGCGTGCGAGCCGATTTGACCTTACTATCGGCAAAGGTGATAACTCGAATACTTTGGTCCCGACAACAGCGATGCACCCGGATGCCACAGCCAAGAGGTATTCACACGGAACTTGAGAATACGCCGAGCTTAAGTCGACGAACTCCTAAGAACTCATAATGAAAAAAAGGAAAATATGACGAAGTCATCGAAAAAGTAGATGCTGGAATATGAGTAGAAACTTGTGTTTGATTGATTGATAGATTCATTACAAGGCCCTAGCGTCTATATTTATACCCTGCTCAAAGAGCTACAACCAGACACGACTAGAATTCGAATTCCATATTTAAACAGAATCCGTGTACAAAACGATTTAAATAACTAAGGAAAACATAAACCTATCCTACCTCGACAGGCTGAGATACCACCACGGATCAATTGGTGACCTCCAAGTCTTCCTTCCACGTCATCGGCAGACTCCCTATCGGCAACGATTAATACTGGCCAGCGGCATAAACACATCACCATCCATAGACTTAGCCATATTCACCTGTCTTCTCGTCGGCAACCCTTCTGTAGACCAGTAACCATTACTCTGTCTTGCCGATCCACACTCTACCGATCCTGGATTCGTGTCCAAAAACGGTGTCTACACATGCCCCCCAATTTCGGAGTATGAAATCATTAATGCTCCAAAATTCTCTGCAATAATGATACCTTTCCGCAATTAATTCTCCCAATTTGGTAACCGACAACCTCAATTTGAACAACCCTGATCTAATCCGTCCGCAGATTCCTCGAAATCCTCAACCTCCTGAACCGACATCTCCACTTCAATCGCCCATCGGCAATGTCACCGTTACAGAGAGCTGCCGATGGACTGACCAGGATGCCCTGTACAGTGATGTGTCTTATCCTCCCCAACGGATATCTCCACTTTATCCACCCATCAACAATATTACCCTTGCAAGGCGCTGCCGATGGACCGACTAGGAAATCTCGCATAGTAAAATATCTCCGAATTACCACCGCTTCCTATCAAATCACCTGCGCAATCCCTTGATTACCGTGCGAACAGTTACCATATCTTCCTGAGTATCCTCAGATTTCACGGATACGGCGACGTGATAAGTCAGATTTACCCTTGCCCATTTTTTCCTATAAATAGTTCATTCTCGGGTACTCCTTCTCCATCGCATCATTCCACAGTTCCAACTCCACCTTCCTGGCGGCGGCGCTGTTCGAGATCTGCAAGAACTCCAACAAAGCCCCTTCTTCACCAACCTCGAAGCCTTCGATCATTCTTTTTGTGAGGAGATGGCCATCAACTTCATAGTTCCTGAGGTTAGTTCTTCATTACACCTCCTGTGCTTTTACCGTATCCTTGTTCATCCGCAATTTACTTTACTGAATATTTTTCTTTTTCTTTCTTTGTTCTTATTTTACCTTCAAAACCATTAGGATTTGTCTAATAAAATTGTCATCCCCACCGATCAACCACATCTTCAATATCTTGGTCCGTTAGGGAACCCAGATCCCACCGATTTAATCAACACAGAAACAAACAGAATCCCCTTTAGAGGCGAGAACTTTTCTCTAGATCTGTGGAAGGATACCTTTCGTTCCTGGCCCAGTCCTATCGTGGGATGGAAGGATTGGTTTCTGAGAGTTAGCCACTCAAATGAAGTCCAGTGGGGCAAGAGAAAACTAGACCAATGCATCAGGTTGTCCATTACCGATATGCATAGGAACGAGTCACTGTTGATAGCTGCATCATATTTCTGGTCAGACACAATCAATGCCTTTGTCTTTGGCCACGACCCTGCTTCCCCTACACTTGCCGATGTGGTTATGCTCACTGGCCTAGAAGTATCTTCTACCGATAGCACCCACTTTTTTGATACCAAACCCAGTGCTAAGGTAGAAACTCGCTCCATCGGCGGTTGGTCAGGATACATCCAAAAATACAAACGAGCAGGCCCTGTTAACATAAAGGAATAGACCAGCTTCCTAAACATGTGGTTGGACAAATTTGTATTTTGTGGCCGATCGGCAGGACCGACTTCCATCTACCTAGCAGCAGCAGAAAGATTAGCCAATGGTGGCCGATTTCCCCTCGGCCGATACCTGCTTGGCACAGCTTACCACCTCCTTCATCAAGTAACGAGGAAACTCCTGCTCGGCCAGCCCATCGGCAACTTGGGGGTCCCTGGTGGTTTATCAACATGTGGCTCAGCCTCCATATGCACAAGCGTCTCGAGTTTGACCTCTTCGCACAGCGCTTCCCTAGGGATATTGCCGAGGACTATGAACTGGATGAAGAAGAATCGGCAACTCGCCCACCTCTGAACTTTGGCGAGGCTGTCATAGTTCTGCCTGGCACAGGTGTCAACGCAGACCAGGTCAGCCGATTCTTCCAGACCTTGTATGAAGGCCTGATCCGGGAGCAGCGAGCGTGGATGCCTTATGAAGATCCACACACTATGTTTCCCTTGGTCTTCCATCCCTTCAATGATGCCCTCAACAAGGACCATGATGTGATGATGGCACTGATTACTCCAAGAGATATACCAGTAAACTTCTTTGGCAGTGGGAAAATCTCCAACCAAACCTATGAGTTTTACAACCCATCGGCACTTGCCCGTCAACTAGCTTTCGGCCAGCTGCCGATTGCACTCTGTTATGCCGATGTGATAAAACCCCGGGAAGCCATCACTAACCTTCTCGAGTGGATCCGAGTAGCCCAGCTGTCACCGAATGCCGATACAGATGCAGACCTCTCAAAGTGGGTTCCAGCCCTCTTCATTACTCAGGCGTACAAGCAGTGGTGGGATGAATGGAAGGAGCACTTGTTCTACAGATCGGCCCTCACATACCGTGGTATGATTGATCCCCAATACAAGGTCCCCGATGATACTGTAAGTACCTCCAAACCGATGTTCTAATCCTTTTATTCTCATTTTCATCGGTAACTCACTTTCTATGTTACGTTGCAGGTTGATGACACTCCTCCATCGATCAGCAGGAGTGGCAAGCCGATTGATCTGTTCCCATCAGGTCTGATCTCCTCAATCGGCAACAACGCTCCCACTCTGGCCGCCATCATGCATCGAGGCGTACGCCTCAAGAAAGTCACCACCAGGAGAACTCAGATATCTCCATCGGTAGCTGCCTCTGCTTTGGCACAGGCATTCAAGGTACATTTTCAAACTCTTTCATACTGATCTCACTCTCACATCTGTTGCACTCACAAATTTCCCTTTCAGTGTCAGAACACCAGTGCATCGGCAAGGATCAGAGGCAAAAGTACCGATGCCCCCCAGTCTAGTCAACCGAAGAGAAAGGGTGCCAAGAGTACCAGGGCACAAGCAAAGCGCCAAAGAGTAGCAACACCTCCTCCTCTCCCAGTATCTCCAATCACGGTAGACTCTTCTCCCTCTTCTCCAGAAACATAGACACAGCAGGCACCATCCCCTTCTTAGCTACAAGAAGCACCACAAGTGGAAGAACCCCAACCAGAAGAGCCTCACCCAGATGTACCTCAGCCAGAAGACATATCGACTGACGTGCATGAACAAACTACCGATCTGGCAGGTTCCATTATAGCGTCGGTAGTTTCTTCCATCCAGACAAGCACTGCTCCCCCTCAAGGTAACATACTTTTATGAAATTATTGCCGATGAACTTATCTTTTCTGTCATATAATTATTTTTGTTATTTTTTCAGCCGACATAGTCCCATCGGCAACTCCAGCCGATCAGCCTATAGTTCCACCATCATCTTCTAGTCAAAGGCGAGAGATTGCCTTGAAACAAGTAAGCCATCCAACCCCATCGGTTTTTATCAATACTTGACCATGAAATAGCTCACTTTATCCCCTTTTCAGGAACAGGATTCTCCCGATAGTCTGTTCTCCTTCGCCATCGACATCTCTGAAGACGAAGGTGAGGAGGCAAGTTCTTCCCGGGCAGTCGGAATTACACCGGCAGAAGTCAGGGCAAAGTTAGAAGAGTTATCAGCCCTCCTTCACCAAGACACGGCCCGGCTGGTTGATGACTCCGACCCAGCCAAGGTTCTGTTCAAAACCCTCAGAGGCCAAATTCCTGCCGATGCCGAAGAAATCCTCTTCCAAGCTGCACACCTAGAGAGCCGTCAGCTGCAGTATCAGAGGGCTACCCAATGTCTTGCCGACAGAGCTGCTCATGCCCAGCTGTCTGAAGAGATGATGAAAGTGAAGCTCCTTGCCGATGAGAAGCACAAGAACATCGGCATCTTACAGTCTTCAGGAAATGTTTAAGCAGAAGATTTCTGATTTATCGACGAGAAGAGAAGCCCTGTTGGCAGAACTCAGGCAAGTAGAGGATGCTTTGTCCAAAGCCCGACAAGAAGAAAGCCAACTACCAGAGACAATCAAGCTCCTTGAGCAAGAGCAAAATATTCATGGCCGTAAGGTGCTGCAGATGAAAAAGAAGCTAAAGCCGGTGGAGGGCTCTGCCGATGACGATGTGAAGGAGATAGAGGAAGCCAACCAGATCCGTTTGCGCGCCATATCGGCAATCCAGGCGCTACTGAACACATGAGCTCCTTCATCGGCGATACATCCTCCTCTCCCCTTTTGAGCACTCCTAGTACCTTAGTCTAGCCGATAGGACTGTTATCGGCGCCTTTCAAAACACTAAGTTCAACTCCAGATACATTTTGATCCAGCCGATAGGAATGTTATCGGCACTTAAACCTTCATGCATCGACCCATATGCTAGGGTAGTACTTCTTTAGATATTTGCCATTTAATGCTCTGGGAAATTCAACTCCTTCGAGAGTTTCTAGAATATAGGCATTACCAGGAGCCGATCGACTTATCCGATAGGGACCCTCCCAATTGGGAGACCACTTCCCAAATTTTGAACTTTTAGTCCCGATCGGTAAGATTAATTTCCATACTAAGTCTCCATCGGCAAATTCTTTAGCCTTTACCTTCTTATCATACCATCTAGCAACTCTCTTCTTATTTTCTTCTATACTCATCAAAGCCCTTAGCTAATACCCTGCTAGATCATCCAACTCGTCCGTCATCAAAGTAGCATAGTCATTGGCAGTCAACTGAACCTGAAAAGATAGTCGCCTAGACCGAGTCTTAATTTCCCAAGGTAACACTGCATCATGCCCATACACCAACTGATAAGGTGAAACCTTGGTCGATCCATGACAAGCCATTCGGTATGACCATAAGGCTTCGTTTAACAATGTGTGCCACCTCCTAGGATTTTGTTCAATCTTTCGTTTAATGAGCTTGATAATTCCTTTGTTAGATGCCTTGGCCTACTCATTAGCTTGAGCATAGTAAGGAGAAGAGTTTAATACTTTAATTCCCATACCGATTGCAAATTCATCGAACTCCCCAGATGTGAACATAGTACCCTGATCGATAGTAATTGTTTGAGGAATTCCAATTCGGTAGATAATGTGCTCTTTCACAAAATCAATCATATTGGCCGATGTAACTTTCTTTAAAGGAATAGCTTCAACCCATTTGGTCAAATAATCGGTGGCAACTAGAATGAATTTATGTCCTTTGCTGGATGGCGGATAAATCTGGCCGATCAAATCAATAGCCCATTCCCGGAACGGCCAAGGCTTGATGATAGGATTCATAGCTGATGCAGGTGCACTTCGGATATTACCAAATTTCTGATAGCCTTGACACCCTTTGAAATACTTAAAGCAATCCTCAAGTATAGTCGGCCAATAATACCCATTTCTTCTAATCATCCACTTCATCTTAAAAGCCGACTGATGTGCTCCACATACTCCCTCGTGGATCTCTCCCATCAAACCCTTAGCCTCATCATCACCTAAGCATCTGAGAAGAATCCCATCGATAGTTTGGTAATATAATTCACCTTCAAGGAGCACATACTTGGTAGCTTGAAACCGAACGCGCCTCTCAACTTTCTTAGATGGATCCTTTAAATAATCAATGATTTCTTTCCTCCAATCATCGGCACCGGTTGCTGATATTGCATTTATCATGGGTTGATATCCCGAGGCATGCTAGGCCAACCGATTGGCCTCTTCATTATGCAATCGAGGAACATGCTCTAATCGGAAATCCTTGAATTCCTTTAACAGTTGCATACTCCTTTCATAATAAGTTATGAGAACTTCACTTTGGCATTCATAGCTTCCAGCCAATTGATTTATAACCAGCATAGAATCCCTGAAGACTTCAACAGCATCAGCATGAATTTCCCTCAGCAATTCCAAACCCTTTATCAAAGCTTGATACTCAGCTTGATTATTTGTGGACGTGGCAACAATCGGCAAGGAAAACTCATATTTCCTTCCCTGAGGGGAAATTAATACTATGCCGATTCCTGCCCCCCGGTCACACGTGGATCCATCAAAGAAGAGCGTCCAAGGTACAATTTCCAAAACCTCCACTGTACAGCAGTGTTGAGTTACAAAATCGGCCATAATCTGTCCATTAATCGCCTTAGCCGATTCATAACGCAAGTCAAATTCTGATAGTGCCAAAATCCACTTACCGATCCTGCCACTCATGATCGGCATAGACAGCATGTATCGGACCACATCATCTTTGCATATGACAGTGCATTCGGCCGATAACAAATAATGTCTCAACTTGACATAGGAGAAGTACAAGCATAAACACAGCTTCTCAATAGCCGAATACCTAGTCTCAGCATCGATCTACCTCCTGCTTAAATAGTAAATCACACGTTCCTTCCCTTCAAATTCCTGAATCCAAGCCGAACCGATGACCATCCCATCGGTAGACAAATACAATCTAAAGGGCTTCCCTTGCTGAGGTGGAATCAAGACTAGAGGCGGGATTAAATCATATGTAGGAGGATACGGTGTCCGATAAGAGTAAGTATTGACTTTGGGTTTATCCCAAATTGGTCTCTCATTACTTCAGCAATCTTATCGGCCCAATAAGCATCGGCATCTTGCCGATGAGGCGGTTGCGGATCTGGCATCTGCTGGTAAGCTTCCACGTGTCTGTGCGGTGTACGATCTACATGGAATATCGGGTTAACCACTTGGCCACCCATCTGCTGACCACCAAACTGTTGCCCGCCGATCTGCTGTCCACCGATCTGCTGCCCAAGATTCATCAGCTGGTTGGGCAACCCTTGGTTCTGGAATCCGAGATAGATCTGGCCTTGTTGAAACCCGGTAGCCTGATGATTTTGTTGGAGCATTTGTGGAAAGACTTGCTGCCCAAGCCCTCCACTATTAGCGTTCATCGGCATAGGCCCTGCCGATGACTGGTAATTGGGTATCATCATTGAATTGATATACCCTGGCTGAGTCATAAACCTCTGTTGCATCAGCATTGAGTCTGCCGATGCGTTAGGCATCTGGAATGTTGGAGCTTGAGAACTCCCAGTGTAAGGTCTGGCAGAAGTAGTTGTAGTATACTGGGGACTCTGGTTCATCGGCATATTTGGAGGTGCCGATGCCATGAGAGCCTTGCCTCTCATATCAGCTGTCTGAGATGTGCCAGGTGTCTTCAATTCGGGGGGCATACCATAACCCCACCAATTAGGAGGAGGAACCGATCCCGACATTGCCGATGCCAATAGATTTGTAGCAAGCTTGATTTGCCCGTCTGAAGTTGGTGGATTAGTCGTCATCGGCGTAGATTGTGCATTAGTGACTCCTAACGTGCTTGGAGGAACGGTAGTTTGTGCGCCCGCAGCGACTGTAGCAGCCGACGGAGCTGTGACCACCGGTGATCCTGGCTGATGACGAGAAGGGCCCACATAACTAGTGGCAACTGTCCTTCTTTTAAAGTTCTAGCCACGGCATTGAAAACCGTATTGGATTGCACGCCAGCTTGATTGATCAGAGCACGGTTAATAGCCCTATCAACCATGTCTTGGAGTTTACCAGGATTGGCTTCAAAAGTAAGCTGCTGAGGTATCGGCAGTGCTTCCTTCTGGATCACTTCGCCGCTCCTGTTGAAACTGAAGGACCTCAAACATTGCTGCTTGTAATCCTCCATGGCTTTTGCAATAGCTTGCTTCTGCTCATCTTTGAGATTGGCTTCCGTCACAGGGATGACATTCTCCTGATCAAACTCAGTAGTTGACATGTTGATCTTGATCTTGAATCTGGTCCCACCGGGCGTGCCAAAAGATGTGTTGATGCAAAAGTTGATATGCAAACACAAAGGGCTAATACCCGATTTAAACGTTAAGGCGTGCCAGCCGATTTGACCTTACTATTGGCAAAGGTGATAACTCGAATACTTTGGTCCCGACAACAGCGATGCGCCCGGATGCCACGACCAAGAGGTATTCACGCGGAACTTGAGAATACGCCGAGCTTAAGTCGACGAACTCCTAAGAACTCGTAATGAAAAAAGGAAAATATGACGAAGTTGTCGAAAAAGTAGATGCTGGAATATGAGTAGAAACTTGTGTTTGATTGATTGATAGATTCATTACAAGGCCCTAGGGTCTATATTTATACCCTGCTCAAATAGCTACAACTAGACACGACTAGAATTCGAATTCCATATTTAAACAGAATCCGTGTACAAAACGATTTAAATAACTAAGGAAAACATAAAGCTATCCTGGCGCGACAGGCTGAGACACCACCACGGATCAATTGGCGACCTCCAAGTCTTCCTTCCACGTTATCGGCAGACTCCCTATCGGCAACGATTAATACTGGCCATCGGCATAAACACATCACCATCCACGGACTTAGCCACATTCAGCTGTCTTCTCGTCGGCAACCCTTCTGTAGACCAGTAACCATTACTCAGTCTTGCCGATCCACTCTCTACCGATCCTGGATACGTGTCCAAAAACGGTGTCAACAGTTGGGATACATGGAAGACCAGAAAGATAGAGCCTAACTCTTCAAGTAACTGTATCTTATAGGCCACAGGGCCCTTCCGTTCTATTATCTGATATGGTCCTACGTACCTTGGTGCAAGCTTACTTCGAACCCTGAAACGTTGAACTTTCTTCATTGGTGTAACCTTGAGGTAAACATAGTCACCTACAGCAAACTCAAGTGGTCTTCATCTCCTGTCAGCATAGCTCTTTTGACGTGATTGTGAGGCTTTCATGTTTTGCTGTATGACCTCTACCTTTTTTCTCAGCATCGTTCATGAAGTCAATGTCGTAGTATCTCCTCTCACCAAGTTCGACCAAGTTTAACAGAGTTCTACACATCCGACCATACAATGCTTCAAAAGGAGCCATCTTGATACTCTCTTGGTAGCTATTGTCGTAAGAGAATTTGGCCAAAGGTAACCATGCTTCCCAAGATCATTTTGAAGATAACACACAAGCTCTCAACATGTCTTCCAGCAGTTGATTAAGTCTCTCTGTTTGTCCCAAGGTTTGAGGATGATATGTTGTACTTCTAACTAGACTGGTACCCAAACTCTTGTGCACTCGTTCCCAAAAATGATCAGTGAACTGCGGACATCTATCCGATATGATAGTCTTCGGAATAACATGCAGCTTGATAATCTCAGCGATATATAAGTTAGCATACTCAGGTGGTCTGTAGCGGGTCTTAACCGGGATAAAATGAGCCGATTTGGTCAACCGATCCACAATAACCCAAATCGAGTCATTTCCTTTCTTTGTAGTAGGCAGTCCCGTGATGACAGCGGTTGCAACAACCTTGCGGGTTTCAGGTGTATAGCTTTAACTCTGCAACATGTGTCACATCGGGCCACATATGCTGCTATTTCCTTCTTCATTTTGGTCCACCAAAAATGGGATTTTAGATCTTGATACATTTTACTACTCTCAGGGTGGATGGAAAGCTTTGTGTTGACACCGTTTTCAGACACGTGTCTTTGGATACGCACTGTAACAGAACCACCCAATTTACAAGAGATCAACTATGAAAAACTCCTGCCAAAGCAGTTGCTTTAACATAGTCAAACTCTCATAAACCCGGTAGTCTGTGAAATCACGAGGGATTTCAAACCAACCATCTTACAAGCCAAGATCGTAGTGATTCAACATAACAAGTCACATGTTACATCCATTTCACAAATAGTTCAACATACATCGGAGTTCAATATAGTTACTACAAGTTGAGTTGAAAAGTAGCGGAAGTAAAGTAAATTGAAACTAATATTACCCTTATTACAAATATATGCCAGTATCCAGGTCAACTCCAACAAAAGCAACATAGATGAGGTAACTAAGAAGGATCATGCCCATGATCTTACTCCTCTCATATTGTAGGAGTCATCCAACTCTTGCAGTAGCCATGATACATCACAACCTGCAACAAGTGGGAATAAACCCTGAGTACAAGAAGGTACTCAGCTAGACTTACCCGTCATAAACCAGAAATAATATGACACCAAGGAGTATGCAAGGCTTTATTGGTGGGGCTAGCTTGACAACACTTTTTGCATAAAAAACTTAGGTTACAGGTAAGTAACTTTTTAGGTATTTAGCTCAAGTTAATAATCATTACCTGTCATCTATATTAGCACCTGTACTAAAGCAATCACTTGATTAAGATACAATAGTAGTACCCATATTCGATGTGGCATTTCCAACATCATCATACCATAACCATCCAAGTGTTCCATAAACATTACTACGATGACGAAGCTCAAGTCAAGTGCTCACTATCCAGGAGCGATGGCGATTCGAATCGATTTCTGACCAGCTGGCGAGTTATTCCCCACACAAACCACACTCACCGGCCAAAGTGAGCTACAGGTCACCATATTACACTATCCAGGACCAATTCGCGGGTTCGACAGGCACCGCCCGTACCCGAGGACCGTTCCGGCGACCGAGGTATCCAAGGTATACCAAGGTTGCGCGCCGCGCCCTCGTCGTTCTCCTCAACCATCACCAATACAGCGCGTACATCGGGCCGATTCTCGGCCCGGATTGTGTTCAGGCTTCGCGGTCGGAACGACTTATCCTTCCAGCTAAGTGTGGGGCATGCGTTCAACATGACAAGAGGGCCGTCAACGATCAGTCCTTAATCGACACAGGCGGAGATAGATAGGCACCCAAGACCTCCATGTCTTGTTACTTCTCTATCATCGTCCCGCCCGGTCTCCAATTATTCATCCTCATCACTTGGTTATTTCCATGATAGAATATATAGCCAACCTTTTCAGGTGTCCACCTATCTCGCTCAGGTGACAGGATATCACCTGGCTTCTACCGGTCTAAGCATAGCTAAGCATTTAGATTCGATCCTGAATCTACATAGGGTTATAGGTATATTTGCTGGACAAGGAGTGTTATATGCAGCAAGGGTTTCACCGAACTCCTATACTTAATGCAACAATACATATATAACATATATTCTCAATTGCATTCAAAAGTAGTAGGAGACTTATAATGCTCCGGGGCTTGCCTGGGATCAACACGGAGTCAGTTCAATTAGTTGTTCCATCTTGGTGACATCTTAGGTCACAACACTTGCTTAGTCCTTCCACCTTCGGGATGGGTCCACCCAACACCATCTTCGGATTTGTTCCCACACTAAGACCTTCATGTGATTCATCTAGCGCACCTAGATGAGATGCAAGATGCAAGTGCATGAATATAAAGAATAATAACACAACATGCATCACATAAAAGTATGCAAGACACAAGCATCTAAAGTTATTTAGCTAACATCACACAACCAATTATATAGAGCAAACATATCAATCATGACACAAGTTTTACAAGGTTACAAGTGTATTACTTAATCACCATTAAAGGCATGAATCACAGTTTGCACACACCAAGTAAAGCAATCAAGCATTCGGGTATTTCAGCAATTCTGGACATACATGCAACAACTCAGTAAATAAATCATAACTGGAGTTACACATCTTCAAAAACTATGAAATAGGACATTCTGGAAATATTATCAAATTATCTACAATTCATCTTTAATCATATTAGCATGATTAACAAGTTAACTAAGTCAAACATGCATGACCATATAATCTGGTCCAGGAATTTCCAGAGAACAAACATTTTAAAGGATGAAATTCATACTGCTGTAACTCACAAACCACTTAGCCAAATGATATGAAACTTTACCAAAGTATATATTAGTAAATTATCTACATATTTTATATATACAAGTTTCACAGAAAACATCATTTATATCATGGAATTAATTGCATAAATAAAACTGCTCATGCTGCCAAACAGTAGAGGTACAATTACAAACAGAAAACTAATAGGTAATTCAAGGAAGCATAACTGGAGTTGTAGACCTCCAGTAAACATGATTCTTATCTTTTTAGAAATCTTATAAAGTCACCTACAACTTTCTTATTATTATCTAAAGATGAATCCACAGTTAACAAGGTCAATTAACCTCATGAAGACATCTCTGTCCAAAACATAGACAGAATCTGCCATGCCACATTAAACAGCCATAACATGAGTTTCACATGTCCATAAATTATGGTTATGTACTTTATTGGGAACAACTTTGTTATAAACATCTAGAGCTAAATCTACCATTAACAAGGTCTCACATAACAAACAATGCAACCCTGTCTGGGTTTAGACAGAAACTGGAACAGTACTTTAAACCACTATAACTAAACATGTGCTTAACCAAAACTTGTGCTATTTATCTTTTTGGAAAGCTCATGAAAAGTACTAAAACTTAGATATTTTCATCCAGGCATGATTAACAACTTAACTGAGCCAAACAATACAAACATGCAGATCCACTTAGAATAGGAGCAAAGCAACACAGGGCAATTGTTATTTTTATAACTCTTAATGTATCAATCCTAAATTCATGAAACAAATGCCAGACATCAAATATTGTATGAAAAGCATGTCACAATATTTTCACATTTATTTGAGCAATACTACAGCAGTTATGAAAAAGACAAATATAACAAGCAATTAAAACCTAACTGCATAAATCTATTTTTATGACTAAAACGTCAAACTAAACCATGACATATTATAGATCTACTGCATAGAGAATTTCATAAGGATTCCAAAAAGTCTACATTAGCTATTTTACGACTTTTCTATGAATTACTATGCATTTCCAAATCTGATACAAGAAATGTGCAAAAACAAAAGATAAAGGAAAACGACTTTGCATCGGAACACTGAGTTTTCCATGAATCAACCCGCCGTCCAGAGCACTATTCATATGAGTCTATGGTTCGCATCTGGAACCCTGAGTTGTTTCTTATTCTAAACCAAGATCCTTGTTCCTCTCCTTTCGATAGCAGAGAGCCGGCAATGAGGCTCATGCCGGAATGGTCACCGGCTACGGCCGTGGAAGGCCTGCCTTCCCTTGCCGCGGCCAAGCCATGCCAAGCTCCTGGCCACGGCTGGAAGCAGCAGCCGCGCAACAGCAGACGGGGCGACACACCGCCACCTGCTATGGCGACGGAAGTGGCACAATGGCGGCCTGGGCGAGCACCGAGGTGAAAGAGGAAGGGCAGAGGAAGTGAGGGCGTGTGAATGAGGAAGTGGTGAGCGCCTCTGGCTGTCCCAACGCGATATGGAGTACCAGCACATGTGCAGCAATGGTGGGGGCGCGCACTGGTGCATGGAGGACGCGTCGGCATTTCGTCGAGCACGTGGCGGGCAGCGAAGTAGGGAAGGTGGGACGCTGATTCAGGCTATTTCTCGGCCGAATTGGACCTTCGGCCTAAAATGAAGTTTGCTCACCACGTCGTGCACTACAACTTTGATTACGACACCAAGATCATTAGACCAACAGATTAAGAGATAATTAGATGCCAAATCACAAGTGTCAACGTATTGACGGTGATTAGCAAAACCAAGAATTGATGATCCAAACCATGTCAAACTTGATGCAACTTTTTCCATGACCTTCGCCAAGTACTTGTCCACCACTTTTATTCTTGGACCAACTTTAGTTGCTTAACAAAAACACGAGAACGCGGCATGCCAACGGGTCGATGTCAGTTTAGCGATAAAATAACTTTTTGCTATATTGGGAGCTACTTTTAGATATCCAACTGAACTCCAAATTTGATGATACTTGATCCATTGCTTTCATCAAGAAGAGTACTCCAACTCATATTAAGGAATCTAATTGAGTTACCATATGAATTTGGACAATAAAATGCCACAAAGAAGCTAACTTGCTGCTGTCACTTTCAGGGACTTAGAATTATTTGTAATGGCTAAAAAGCAGCAGCTGATTCGAACTTGGAGCCTCTGTTTGAACCATTTGCTCTCTGATTTGGTTCTTGACCCTTGAATAAAGATTCTACTACAGAAGCAAAACTACAACTTTCATTTAGGGTCAAACCTCATAACTACAACAGAAGTCAATCTCTCAATTTGGTCAAAGCAGTAACCTGATAAAGCTCCAAATAGGGTTTTAGGCCAATTGAAGCATTTTCTTGACATAAGCTCAACATGAACCCTTCATGACTTTTGTTGTATAATTCATCTAGAGTCATATGAGCAAGTTTGCAAGGTTTTGTTGATGACCCGTGATTCTATTTCCTTAATAGAGCCATTCCGACAAGGATATATAACTTATCATTTCATGTGACTTCTTGATTCCAATCTTCACCAAACTTTTCCAGAGACCAACATAGATTGGGATGGATATGAGACACATGGAAAATGTTCCACTAGCATCATCCAAGCATACCTTTTTAAAAAGGGCCTATATGTAAGTAAAGGTGCATCATCCAAGTCCAAGTTGCGGTTTACTTTCATAAGTTGACTGTGACCTCTTTCTTACCATTGAGCTTGTCATGTTTGGGCTCAAACCTAGTACTTAGCAAGTGACAAACACCTGGGGTGTTACAGCCTTCCCCCCTTAAAAGAATCTCGTCCCGAGATTCGTTGCAAAAGACATTCAAGGGAAGAAAACAATGTCATCCATCTCCCAACATTAGCGATAACAGTGGGCTACTTTGCTTGGAACATCAGAGAAGCAAACTTGGTCCAAACATTTTATGATACTTGCTCTTCATAGTAAACCTTTCTCTGAAGAATCTTCCTTTTTGTTTGACTTCAGTGAAGCATTGTTACTTTGGGAGGAATCCAAGACAAACTATTCCATGTACTTTGTTTCTAGTTGTTTAGAGCCTAAGGAGCTACTTGTACCATTAGCTTCTTTAGTGAAACTAATGCAAGCCATATGAACTTCACACCAGGTCACAAGCTTCTAAGGGTTGCGCATTATAGTGATTCTAGGCTCATTCACAAGATTTGAAAAGCAGTCCTCTACCAAAATGGTTGGAGTGTAACTTTCCATGCATGCAGTTCTCTTTCTCTAATGACAACATTGTACTTACCACCTAGTAAAAAGAACGGTGAATGTGATAGCTGACTTTGTTGGTTCAACATCTTCCATGATCATTTACTTTAATGGGATTCTTGTATCCAAACAACAATAGTAATCTGGGTCGGATCAGATGTAACTTCTTGGGCAATACATAGAAGGTAACCAAGGCATGTAAGAATTGGATAAGCATTACTGACGAAGGATGATAGTGGGGCCTATATGTCTCCAACAGTTGCAAGTGTTCAACCAACTAAAGAAATAGTTTACCACCAAGTAGGTTAAGCATGACCTTTCTTCATGATGCAGTTGCATAGAGTTAGGTTGACTTGTGCCATAGCAAACCAATCCAAAGGAACTACTTTTGCCTTTGGGGCTTCCTTTTTAGGATCAGTCGGTAGCTCTGATTTGGAAATCTATTGATTGACACCTTTCAAAACATTTTTGACTTGCACTGGTACAAATGGGTATAAAGAATAATGTTTCATCATATAAGCACTACCTATACAACAAGACATTGCCCATATTGTAATCCATGGCACCAAAACAAACACCACTCACATTTCCATGAAATTTGGTAGAATTACAGATCCATGACTCTTCCAACCTTTGATCCAAATTCAGCTCAAATGGGCACCATTTGCGTAAGCACAACATAATCATACTAAACTTGTTTTGTGCTGAAACGGCAGCATTCCGGACTGACAAGACATCTCTCAACTTCAAAGTTTAATTCACTACTTGATGAAATATATCCTTCATGGCTATCAATCCATCGTTTCCTTGCTTGAGTAGCCTTGTTACTAGCAACCAATCAATTGGCTCTCAGCACTAAAATTTCCAAAGCTCCACTCTTAACCACAACAATTGTGGCTGACGCTTAACAATTGGTCACCTTCAAAGCCAGGAGATAAGGATTCATGCTAATGATGGTTGACTGTAGCTGTATGACCATGATGCACATAAAGATCAAGACTTAGGAAAACTAGATCATAAGCACAATGGTGATGATCGATTCTTGTTCAATAGATAGCTTGTCCAACGTTAAGTCTCGTGTGTCCTTTTGGTTCAGCGTGCAGAAAACCTGTTGCTCATTAAATGACCATCATCATTACAGGGATAGTTAAATAGTGTCACTTGTCTACCACTTCTTGCAGTCTGTTAATGTTTATGTTAGTGACCTATTTTTCAAAGGTCATCCTTTTTGTAACTTCATGGGTAATTCTCCTACTCGCACATGAAGTAAGAATCTTCTAATATGATCTAAAGAGATAATTGAGGACAAACTCATGATGAGATAAAACATTGGTGTAGTTCTATAATAGAGCATGGCTAGCGACAACGATACCAGTGCGTGCCGAGCAGCACAACCAGGTGTCGGCCGCCACAAGGGGCTCTCAGTTTTGTCACGGCACCATCAATCATTAACCAAGGCACCATTACCGAACATACAACCCAAAGGAAATCTCTCATGGCAAAAATTGAGTTGCATAGCAACGAGCACTTTGCAAAAGAGGGGCATCAAACTAAGATAATCATGAAATTAGAGGAACACAAGGAGGTGATTTAAAGATTAAACATAGTACTAGAGAACATAGATCACATGAGATTAAGACGGATAAACACCCAGAGACTCAAGAGAGTTGGAGATAAAACGATTGAGATTTCAAAGATTGAGTCAATACACAGATTAGGGGATGGATACACAACATTCAAGAGCTAACAACCATGCACAAACTCAAGCTCTTTATCATTGGAATCTACTTTGAGATAACCATGAGATTAAAGTGACATGAGTGTGTTGGGTATTTTAAACACAAATAGAAAAAATCGCAAGCGCACGGATACCGATGTAGCCTTCACCCGGGAGTATTCTAGAGTATCGATTTTCCACAGAGAACGTGAGTGTACTAATTAAGATCCAAGATCGCCCAAGGATAACTATATAATTATTTTTGGTGGGAAGAGAGGAAGTTTTCTGAGAGTTCTCTAGTTGATCTAAGAATCAAGAATGACTTCAACGATTATTTACATCGGGACATCAGAGCACTAACCACAGAAAGAGATGAGAAGGGGGCTAGGAAGGTCTGACTACGGTCCTACAAACACCAATCCGAACGTGGTGGAATACGTCGACCGTTAGAGCTGTCACTACCCTAAGGCTACCACAACAATCCATAGGATTGGGTGCAATTCCAGGTAATTGCAAGACTAAATACCACGTCTAATCTATTAATTACTACACTAGCGTTATAAAGACTAGAGCACTTGATGCAAGCGGAAATCCAATAAATAACTTGAATGTAAATAAAAGTAATTAAAGAACTTAGGAATTATAAATTGAAGAACCTGGAGAACGATGAAGGACGAACCAGTTGCTGCAAAAGTACAATGTTGAGGAAGATCTGACAGATCCGGCTCCTCCTCTGCTCTCCTCTTCTCTCTCCCTATTTTCTAGATTACAACTAGAACTAACTAGAACTAGAACTAGAGGAACTAGAACTAGAACTAGATGAACTAGAACTAGAACTAGAAGAACTAGAGGGATCCTCTCTACTTGGATGAAGAATTGAAACCCTAACTTTGATTCTGTAGAAGAGGTATGCCTCCAGGGGCTGGTGGGGGTCTGCTTATATAGTCTAGGAAGAGTAGCCCCCAAGAAATCTAGGAAGAGTAGTTCCCAAGAAATCTAGGAAGAGTAGCTCCCAAGGAATTTCCACGTTATTCTCCACCATCCGATCAAACCGACCTTAATCGTGTGATTTTCCTCGATCCTTAGAGTCGGTGGAGCACGATCCACGAAGTTGAAGCTGATTGGTTACTGTAGTTGGGCGGGCACCCAAGGGACTTGGGCGGGAGCCCTACCCCCATGCCCGATCGGCCTCCCGTTCGTTCCCGTGGCTTCTGGAGTCTTCTAGATAGTAGAAAATTGCGCGGCACGTTAATATCTCTATGTAAACCCGACATGTGGGCCTTTCTTTCATATTTCCTGATAACCCCCTGCAGAAATGGACAAACACCAAAACTCGTGGAATTCTGTCAGATAAAACCCTAAGTCTAGGTGTTGGTTGCATTTGGATCCTTTTCCATGATTAGTTGATGGTTAAATGTGAGCATTAAGGACCGTCAACAAGCTCCCCCAAGCTTAACCTTTGCTCGTCCCTGAGCAAAGATGAACTCAAGAGTTTCTGCAGTTGTTTCATGCCTTAAAGATATACATGCGTTCAAACAAGATCTCATCTCTGGGTTAGGGTAAACTATCAAGATTTAAACTTACTCATATTACCTTTTACCATGGGACTTGTAACCGTCACTTCTATCTTGAGCAGTTAAAAGATAGAACGGTCTAGTCAAGCACCATGTCTCTTGTTCTTCGATTAACAATAGCTCTGGAGTTTTTTGCAGATTTTCAAATAAAACTCAAAGATTCCTTGTATGACTCTCTCTAGTCTCTCTTTTATGGTATTTCTGGATCCTTACCAAGGCAGTAATGGTGTATGCCTTCTCTCAAAGTATGTGGTATTTTTGGTATGAGGCATAGTGGCATTGCCTTCTCTCTCACCCTACTCTAATAAGGTTTTTGATATCTGGAGCTCATAGGTGGGAGACAGCTAATACATACTTACAAGATGTTTATTGCATAGTCAAACCATGGATCTAGAAGAACAAGTCAATAAGTCAAATCAAGATGTGCATGTGTGGCGAATGAATGGTGCATGGTAATGATGGTGATAACAACGGTGAAAGTCTAATTCTACTTGTGCTCTTTTGAGGGGATACATACCTTTCTTGCCCTTTTGAAACTTTTTGAGGAGAATGAGATGCTCTATATTTTCTTTTTCTTTCTTTTTTTTTCTTTTCTCTCAGGTGGGTATCTTATACCGCTAATTCTACTGTCGCACACTTGTCCATTTTTACCTCTCGTGTCACTTTTTCTTTTCTTTCGAGGTTCCGGGCACTTGCCCCTTTTTATTTCCTCGTATCTCTCTTTTTTTAGAGCACTCATCTCTTGAAATAATATAGCAACTAGTAGTAACCAAGATAACTTGAGCATTTATTTCATAGGGGAAAAACAGAAATGTTTTTGGCTATTCTCTCCCGGATTAGGAGTAGAATACTTTTGGGTGAATCTGGATATAGAAATGAGTGGATGTATGTGGATGCGTACTTCCAGAGTAGAAGCAGCATGTATGAGTGAACGTGTAAGTGAATCTTGATTTAACCACATGACATGCTCCTAAGGGTCTACACAGCTTGACCACACTCAATGCTCATAAGCAGTAAAAAGTAAATGTGTGGCTCAAAGTCTAGCAAGCATGTATATATGGTTGTGGTAGGAATTGAAACTCACATCATACAGGAACTCATCATGTAACATTTTAAAGATTTTCAAAGATAAAATTCTCCAGAATTCTAGCATCTCTAGGAACAGATAAACAGTAGCTCAACCTTCCCATATCATATCCGTTAACGACTTAGACTTCAGATCAAGTACTCTTCCCACAAGTTCAGGTTTAGAGCAAATCTTAATTAATAACAGTCATGCCTAAACTTAAGAGAGATTTCAATTTTTAGAACTAATCATGGCAGAGAAACTATTCATCATTTCCATGTGAGAGCTTATCATAAGGGTTCATAGCAAACTTTATTTATTTATTTATTTAGCAAACTAAGCAAATATATATATAAGCACAAAATCTTTATTTGGGTTTTTATGATTATGCGTATTTTTATTATTTGAGTAAAGTATAACCATGAGTAGAACACTTAGCTGGATAAGTGGGGGTTGCTCTCCCCCAAGCTGGGTTTTGACGTAATTCCTTTTGATGTAGCTAGCAGGTGGCGGAGGTGTTTTTGAATGTCGGCAGCACCCTGACAGCGATTAGGATGTCCTCTGTCTGCTAGTCTTCTTTGATCCTTGAATTCTGTGGAGCTCAAATAGACAACAAAGCTTTGTGGAACTAGTTAAGTGTTAGCATAAATATCTAGCCTTTATCATGTTGAGCCTCCTCAATAAATGTTACTCTCTTTAGTAGGATCATAATTTTATTTTTATAATTTTATTTTTATAGGACATAAATATATTTATTTTATTTTTACACCACCACAGTGAATGTACTTATGGGTTTTATGTCATGAGCATACTCACATGGGGCTTACTATTTTTAACATTTTTATTTTCTTTTCAAGATGATATGAACCTGATTAACTAAGCAAACTATTTTAAAATAATTGAAAGGAAAAAGATAACTACCATGTTTACCTCTTGGCAAGGCGTTTGGTGTTTTTAAGTCCTCCAAACGGGACTCTCTGTTTTCTCAGTCGTCCTGGGATTTGCTGGATGGCGTAGTCGGTGGTTCCGGCGGCGCCTACTCTTCATGTACAACTATCTTCTCTCTACACACCTGACTCGGTGCTACGGTCTCCTCAGGACCGTTCTGTTCAAGTTGTATGTCTTCAGACCTTACCACTTCTCCTTCATAGTCCGCCCATCCATCCTTGATGATTTGCCTTCTCTGGTTGCGATTGCGACATCTTCTTCTTGTCCTGACCTGCTTAGAGTCTTCAACTATATAGTTAAGGTCAGTAAAATAGCGGCGTACCTTCTTAGAGGGGAAGTTTATGTGGTCTTCTCCGGTTCCAATGTAGATGATTGTTTTAACGGTGCTGAGGAACTGTCTCCCAAATATGATGGGTGGAACGTACTCGTCTTCTCCCATGTTAATAACCTTAAAATCATCTGGAGCGGAATGTATGTTGGTTGTAGGGGCATGGTTCCGTGTAGGAGCTGATAAGTGACTGCGGCCATTATGTTGAGGTCAGATCCGGTGTCATAGAGTGTCTTCTGAAAAGAATATCCGTTGATTGTGCACTTGATGCTAGGAACACCAGGGTCGTCCTTCTTGATCAAGAAAGGCGACTTGAGTTGACGATCTTGACCTTCTTGAGCTGCAGTGACCATCTTAGCTGACTCAGTCCATATTTTATTGTTTCTGTTCCTCCTGTTGGTCCTCTTCCTTGGTTCATGTCGGGATTGCTCTGAGATTTGTGTAGTCTTGTTCTTGAAGGAAAACGTCTCCTTCCTCCCCTTGATGTAGAGACTAATCTTGGCAGCACTAGCGTAGATGACAGCTCCCGAGGTGTTCAGGAATGGCCTCACTAGGATGATGGGTGCCCTCTCATCAGTATCAGTCTCTATCACCACGAAGTCTGCTGGAGCGTATAAGGTACCAACTCGGACGTAGAGGTTCTTCAATATTCCCTTTGGGAAACTTAATGTACGATCTGCAATCTGCAAACACATGGCATTTCTAATAAAGGATGTGTAAAGAATTTTTTCATAAAGTACCCTGGGCATAATGTTGACGCTGGAGCCAAAGTCGCAGAGTGCTTCTAGGAAGTCCACCATGCCGATGGAGATCGGGATGACGGTGCGTCCTGGATCGCTTCTTGGCCGGCAGAAGGTCAGTAATTACTTCCGCCACGGGGTTACTCTAGTAGTTACGTCCTCAAGCATCTCAGGGCAGTGATTGCCTGAGTGTTCAGTCTCTCCAGTGTGTTTGTGCTCGTAGATACAAGTTCTTCACTTGGTGGAGTCTGGAAGTTGTAAAACTCCTTCATATTTTGCTTAAAGTGTACCTACTCATAGAGACAAGGCAGAGATCAAGTGCATGGGCCCTGTTGGTGGAAAACACCAACAGAACCAAAAGTGTATTTGTTCTTCTCTAACCTTAAGCATAGTGAGCAAGACAAAGTTGAAGGATAATAAGATCATGAGTGTAGCATTTAAAGCATTTGTCAGATCAGATCGCTCAACCTAATGGAAAGATAATCTATCTATACTTATGTTTTCTTTTTATGTATATCTTCCAAAGATTGCGTGTGCAACATTTTAGCTCATATGATTAGGATTGTGGGATCACAAAGGTGGAAGGACTAAACATATTGAATCGACTGGGTTGGTTATCTAGAGTTGTAAATCATACATGTTTGTCTCTTTTGTTCATGTAAACGCCAGAACCAAGGAGAAGCTTATAAAAGTGATAGTCAAGTACCTTAAGATGTTACCTTACTTGAAGAGTGATGGTACAGTATCACCTTATGGAAGCTTTCCTTTCTTAGCGGTTGTGCATCGTGTTTGTGGCACCCTCCAAGGATCATCTCTTGTGAGCTATGCCTTCCTTGTGTAAATTGTTAACCTTCATGTGTCTCTCTCTTTGTCTCCAATGTGAGTTTATCTCAAGACTTCCCTGGTCGATATTGAAAGTTTTCCTGCAGGGGTTAGTCCAACAAAATATCCAATATCTACTATAGCATACTATCGGCTCAAAAATCAACCTAGACACCATGTCTAATTTGATTTAGGAGGGCATTTTAACCTAAGCATCATGCTTAATTTAAACTACTATGGAAGTAAGATCATCAGCCCTAAACTAAGCACCATGCTTAATTAAGAGATAAATGAAACTACTCCAAACCTGGACATATACTAAAGCAAATAAAGGTGGCATGAGAGCATTTATAGAGATCTACTCAAGTGGAGATGTAGTAGTGTGATTAGTATTTTACAAATTAAGCATGTCTAAAAGGTAGGGATAACCAACATAGCAACATGGCAAAAGATGTTTTTATGTAAAGTACACCCCAAGCTTGAATTTTACAAAATTCAAGTTTGGATGAATTTAATTCAATGTTGTATGATGATTGGTTGGACATACCTTGTGCTTGTCATTTATCCGATCTTCTTGCTCCAATCCTGGAAAGGTTAGTGACAAGAATACCCGAAGGAATATTTTTACAATTATCCTTATATGCTCAACACACAAGGTAATGTTGCAAATAATTAAAAGTTTATGTTATGATCTTATTAGTGCTTATTTTAGGACACTAAGCTTGTCCTTGGGAAACCATCAATTTATGTCAGCGAAGTGGTTTCCCCTCCAACGCTGACCTATATCAAGATCAACTCAACGAGATCTGCAAAATTTATTATAGATATATGCATCGACAACCGCCCTTTTAAAGTTTTTATGAATAGAAAGGAAGAGGGGGTTGGAGATCTCGAATGTGGTGATGTTGAAGAGACCAATGGATTGTGAAGATGTTGCATATGAGCATGGAGTAAATGAAGTGGCTATGAAATAAATTCCATACTCATTAATGCTTAGAGTGAAATCCATGTGGTATGGTGAAAATGATAAGGTGAGTGTGGTAAAAAAAAAGAAAAGAAAAGGGATACACGGACGACTTGGTTCGAAACTAGCACATCTACCATTCCCCGGCAACGGCGCCAGAAAGCTTGTTGGGTATTTTAAACACAAACAGAAAAATCCGCAAGCGCACGGATACCGATGTAGCCTTCACCCGGGAGTATTCCAGAGTATCGATTTTCCACAGAGAATGTGAGTGTACTAATTAAGATCCAAGATCATCCAAGGATAACTATATAATTATTTTTGGTGGGAAGAGAGGAAGTTTCCTGAGAGTTCTCTAGTTGATCTAAGAATCAAGAATTACTTCAAAGATTATTTATATCGGGACATCAGGGCACTAACCACAGAAAGAGATGAGAAGGGGGCTAGGAAGGTCTGACTACGGTCCTACAAACACCGATCCGAACGTGGTGGAATACGTCAACCGTTAGAGCTGTCACTACCCTAAGGCTACCACAACAATCTGCAGGATTGGGTGCAATTCCAGGTAATTGCAAGACTAAATACCACGTCTAATCTATTAATTACTACTCTAGCGTTATAAAGACTAGAGCACTTGATGCAAGCGGGAATCCAATAAATAACTTGAATGTAAATAAAAGTAATTAAAGAACTCAGGAATTATGAATTGAAGAACCTGGAGAACGATGAAGGATGAACCAGTTGCTGCAAAAGTACAATGTTGAGGAAGATCCGACAGATCCGGCTCCTCCTCCGCTCTCCTCTTCTCTCTCCCTATTTTCTAGATTACAATTAGAACTAACTAGAACTAGAACTAGAGGAACTAGAACTAGAACTAGATGAACTAGAACTAGAACTAGAACTAGAAGAACTAGAGGGATCCTCTCTACTTGGATGAAGAATTGAAACCCTATCTTTGATTCTGTAGAAGAGGTATGCCCCCAGGGGCTGGTGGGGGTCTGCTTATATAGTCCAGGAAGAGTAGCCCCCAAGAAATCTAGGAAGAGTAGCTCCCAAGAAATCTAGGAAGCGTAGCTCCCAAGGAATTTCCACGTTATTCTCCACCATCCGATCAAACCGACCTTAATCGTGTGATTTTCCTCGATCCTTAGAGTCGGTGGAGCACGATCCGCGAAGTTGAAGCTGATTGGTTACTGTAGCTGGGCGGGCACCCAAGGGACTTGGGCGGGCGCCCTGCCCCCGGGCCCGATCGGCCTCTCGTTCCTTCCCGTGGCTTCTGGAGTCTTCTAGATAGTAGAAAATTGCACGGCACGTTAGTATCTCTATGTAAACCCGACGTGTGGGCCTTTCTTTCATATTTCCTGATAACCCCCTATAGAAATAGACAAACACCAAAACTCGTGGAATTCTATTAGATAAAACCCTAAGTCTAGGTGTTGGTTGCATTTGGATCCTTTTCCATGATTAGTTGATGGTTAAATGTGAGCATTAAGGACCGTCAACATAGTGTTATTCTAAGATAAGGCTCTTCAACACTCGCATGCTTACTAAGGACAAAAAGGTAACAACTATGACACTACCTAGTTAACAACACATCCACTCATGCATCAAGGTTTTAAGCAAACATTTGAGAACATGAATCACACTATCTCCAACAATCATTACTAAGCACAAATTTTGCAGATAACAAGCAGTCATCTAAAGCAACACTAGTACACCTGAACATACAAAACATGATGGTAAGGTGTTTTTATATTTCACTTTCTTTTACTAGAAAGGTGTATGTCTCTTCTCTAGTGGTGAAAACAAAATTTTAACTTATGCTTAAAAGACTAGTCATCTTAGAGATGTGCATCATACTGACAGGGTGCACAGATCAACCACAACACGGGCAAAACAAAGCTAATCACACCCTACCTTCAATTATAGCTATTCAAGCAACATGGAGTAAAGCATTGTATCTAACTACACACAAGCAAGGTGACACACATTGATTCACAAGTTATTTATTACTAGAACAAGGGTGAGAGAAGCATAGTTATACATATGGCAACAATCATGATGATGCATGCTTCATCCTATTCGTCTTCACAAAATTGCCAGCCTAAGTTGGCAATCACGTTCTATGTCGGTGGCATAATACGTACACTCTCGACATATAACTAGTCGTAAGCTATATTCAATTTACGCAATAGTGGTTAGCATACCTGCAGAAAACTCATTTCAGCCCACCCACAATATGAAACATGCAGTATAAGATTTAAAGGCTATGCACTCCACACACGCGTATCCCCATACCAGTATGTGTAGTGCTACTACCCACATCATCGTCCTAGCGACGGCATCGCCTCTAAGGACGGAATCACCCATCATGCGGTACCTTTTCATAGGCACATGTAAAATGTGCACGTGATCCAGTACCAAAAGCACTTCCCTAGATCGGCGGTGTATCCGATCATGCTCTCACAGCTCACACTTACCGAGGCGTAGAGGAAGAAATGATCCATACATTACCATTCAAATGAATGGCACTCATACTATTACACGCCGTATGAGCAACAAAATAGAAATATGATGCAAAAACCCCCAAGTCAGTACTTAAATAAGCCACCTAAGGGTCCTTAATTGGCCATAAAGGAAATGACCACTGGCATACTTAGATAAAACCTTTTTAGATTTGAACACACCTTTATCTATAATAGCTATAAGTTGTCAAAAAATGATTTTATAAAACAATATATTTTGTTTTAAATACACATATGACAAGTTTAATGTTGAACCTTGCTTTGATACCAGCTGTAACTGAACCGCCCAATTTACAAGAGATCAACTATGAAAAACTCCTGCCAAAGCAGTTGCTTTAACATAATCGAACTCTCATAAACCCTGTAGTCCGTGAAATCACGAGGGATTTCAAACCAACCATCTTACAAGCCAAGATCGTAGTGATTCAACATAACAAGTCAAATGTTACATCCATTTCACAAATAGTTCGAGATACATCAGAGTTCAATATAGTTACTACAAGTTGAGTTGAAAAGTAGCGGAAGTAAAGTAAATTGAAACTAATATTACCCTTATTACAAATATATGCCAGTATCTAGGTCAACTCCAACAAAAGCAACATAGATGAGGTAACTAAGAAGGATCATGCCCATGATCTTACTCCTCTAATATTGTAGGAGTCATCCAACTCTTGCAGTAGCCATGATACATCACAACTTGCAACAAGTGGGAATAAACCCTGAGTACAAGAAGGTACTCAGCTAGACTTACCCGTCATAAACCAGAAATAATATTACACCAAGGAGTATGCAAGGCTTTATTGGTGGGGCTAGCTTGACAACACTTTTTGCATAAAAGCTTAGGTTACAGGTAAGTAACTTTTTAGGTATTTAGCTCAAGTTAATAATCATTACCTGTCATCTATATTAGCACCTGTACTAAAGCAATCACTTGATTAAGATACAATAGTAGTACCCATATTCGATGTGGCATTTCCAACATCATCATACCATAACCATCCACGTGTTCCATAAACATTACTACGATGACGAAGCTCAAGTCAAGTGCTCACTATCCAGGAGCGATGGCGATTCGAATCGATTTCTGACCAGCTGGCGAGTTATTCCCCACACAAACCACACTCACTGGCCAAAGTGAGCTACAGGTCACCATATTACACTATCTAGGACCAATTCGCGGGTTCGACAGGCACCGACCATACCCGAGGACCGTTCCGGCGACTGAGGTATCCAAGGTATACCAAGGTTGCCTGCCGCGCCCTCATCGTTCTCCTCAACCATCACCAATACAGCGCGTACATCGGGCCGATTCCCGGCCCGGATAGTGTTCAGGCTTCGCGGTCGGAACGACTTATCCTTCCAGCTAAGTGTGGGGCATGCGTTCAACATGACAAGAGGGCCGTCAACGATCGGTCCTTAATCGACACAGGCGGAGATAGATAGGCACCCAAGACCTCCATGTCTTGTTACTTCTCTATCATCGTCCCGCCCGGTCTCCAATTATTCATCCTCATCACTTGGTTATTTCCATGATAGCATATATAGCCAACCTTTCCAGGTGTCCACCTATCTCGCTCAAGTGACAGGATATCACCTGGCTTCTACCGGTCTAAGCATAGCTAAGCATTTAGATTCGATCCTGAATCTACATAGGGTTATAGGTATATTTGCTGGACAAGGAGTGTTATATGCAGCAAAGGTTTCACCCAACTCCTATACTTAATGCAACAATACATATATAACATATATTCTCAATTGCATTCAAAAGTAGTAGGAGACTTATAATGCTCCGGGGCTTGCCTGGGATCAACACGGAGTCAGTTCAATTAGTTGTTCCATCTTGGTGACATCTTAGGTCACAACACTTGCTTAGTCCTTCCACCTTCGGGATGGGTCCACCCAACACCGTCTTTGGGTTTGTTCCCACACCAAGACCTTCACGTGATTCATCTAGCGCACCTAGATGAGATGCAAGATGCAAGTGCATGAATATAAAGAATAATAACACAACATGCATCACATAAAAGTATGCAAGACACAAGCATCTAAAGTTATTTAGCTAACATCACACAACCAATTATATAGAGCAAACATATCAATCATGACACAAGTTTTACAAGGTTACAAGTGTATTACTTAATCACCATTAAAGGCATGAATCACAGTTTGCACACACCAAGTAAAGCAATCAAGCATTCGGGTATTTCAGCAATTATGGACATACATGCAACAACTCAGTAAATAAATCATAACTGGAGTTACACATCTTCAAAAACTATGAAATAGGACATTCTGGAAAGATTATCAAATTATCTACAATTCATCTTTAATCATATTAGCATTATTAACAAGTTAACTAAGTCAAACATGCATGACCATATAATCTGGTCCAGGAATTTCCAGAGAACAAACATTTTAAAGGATGAAATTCATACTACTGTAACTCACAAACCACTTAGCCAAATGATACGAAACTTTACCAAAGTATATATTAGTAAATTTTCTACATCTTTTATATATACATGTTTCACAGCAAACATCATTTATATCATGGAATTAATTGCATAATTAAGACTGCTCATGCTGCCAAACAGTAGAGGTACAATTACAAACAGAAAACTAATAGGTAATTCAAGGAAGCATAACTGGAGTTGTAGACCTCCAGTAAACATGATTCTTATCTTTTTGGAAATCTTATAAAGTCACCTACAACTTTCTTATTATTATCTAAAGATGAATCCACAGTTAACAAGGTCAATTAACCTCATGAAGACATCTCTGTCCAAAACATAGACAGAATCTGCCATGCCACATTAAACAGCCATAACTTGAGTTTCACATGTCCATAAATTACGGTTATGTACTTTATAGAAATCTTACTAAATTGGGAACAACTTTGTTATAAACGTCTAGAGCTAAATCTACCATTAACAAGGTTTTACATAACAAACAATACAACCCTGTCTGGGTTTAGACAGAAACTAGAACAGTACTTTAAACCACTATAACTAAACATGTGCTTAACCAAAAATTGTGCTATTTATATTTTTGTAAAGCTTATGAAAAGTACTAAAACTTAGATATTTTCATCCAGGCAAGATTCACAACTTAACTGAGCCAAACAATACAAACATGCAGATCCACTCAGAATAGGAGCAAAGCAACACAGGGTAATTGTTATTTTCATAACTCTTAATCTATCAATCCTAAATTCATGAAACAAATGCCAGACATTAAATATCATATGAAAAGCATGTCACAATATTTTCACATTTATTCGAGAAATACTAGAGCAGTTATGAAAAAGACAAATATAACAAGCAATTAAAACCTAACTGCATAAATCTATTTTTATGACTAAAACGTCAAACTAAACCATGCCATATTATAGATCTACTGCATATATAATTTCATAAGGATTCCAAAAAGTCCACATTTGCTATTTTACAACTTTTCTATGAATTACTATGCATTTCCAAATCTGATACAAGAAATGTGCAAAAACAAAAGATAAAGGAAAACGACTTTGCATCGGGAACCCTGAGTTTTCCATGAATCAACCCGCCGTCCAGAGCACTATTCATATGAGTCTATGGTTCGCATCTGGAACCCGGAGTTATTTCTTATTCTAAACCTAGATCCTTCTTGCAGATGACCGAGCTTGAGGCTCATGCCGGAATGGTCACCGGCTACGGCTGTGGAAGGCCTGCCTTCCCTTGCCGCGGCCAACCATGGCCACGCCAAGCTCCTGGCCACGGCTGGAAGCAGCTGTCGCACAACAGCAGACGGGGCGACACACCGCCACCTCCTATGGCGACGGAAGTGGCACAATGGCGGCCTGGGCGAGCGCCGAGGGGAAAGAGGAAGGGCAGAGGAAGTGAGGGCGAGTGAATGAGCAAGTGGTGAGCGCCTCTGGCTGTCCCAACGTGATATGGAGTACCAGCACATGTGCAGCAATAGTGGGGGCGCGCACTGGTGCATGGAGGACGCGTCGGCATTTCGTCGAGCACGTGGCGGGCAGCGAAGTAGGGAAGGTGGGACGCTGATTCGGGCTATTTCTGGGCCGAATTGGACCTTGGGCCTAAAACGAAGTTTGCTCACCACGTCGTGCACTACAACTTTGATTAAGACACCAAGATTATTAGACCAACAGATTAAGAGATAATTAGATGCCAAGTCACAAGTGTCAACGTATTGACGGTGATTAGCAAAACCAAGAATTGATGATCCAAACCATGTCAAACTTGATGCAACTTTTTACATGACCTTATCCAAGTAATTGTCCACCACTTTTATTCTTGGACCAACTTTAGTTGCTTAACAAAAACACGAGAACGCGGCATGCCAACGGGTCGATGTCCGTTTAGCGATAAAATAACTTTTTGCCATATTGGGAGCTACTTTTAGATATCCAACTGAACTCCAAATTTGATGATACTTGATCCATTGCTTTCATCAAGAAGAGTAATCCAACTCATATTAAGGAATCTAATTGAGTTACCATATGAATATGGACAATAAAATGTCACAAAGAAGCTAATTTGCTGCTGTCACTTTCATGGACTTAGAATTATTTCTCATGGCTAAAAAGCAGCAGGTGATTCAAAATTGGAGCCTCTGTTTGAACCATTTGCTGGCTGATTTGGTTCTTCACCCTTGAATAAAGTTTATTCTACAGAAGCAAAACTACAACTTTTACTTAGGGTCAAACCTCATAACTGCAACAGAAGTCAATCTCTCAATTTGGTCAAAGCAGTAACCTGATAAAGCTCCAAATAGGGTTTTAGGCCAATTGAAGCATTTTCTTGACATAAGCTCAACATGAACCCTTCATGACTTTTGTTGTATAATTCATCTAGAGTCATATGAGCAAGTTTGCAAGGTTTCGTTGATGACCCATGATTCTATTTCCTTAATAGAGCCATTTCGACAAGGATATAACTTATCATTTCATGTGTCTTCTTGATTCCAAACTTCACCAAACTTTTCCAGAGACCAACATAGATTGGGATGGATATGAGACACATGGAAAATGTTAAACTAGCATCATCCAAGCATACCTTTTTAAAAAGGGCCTATATGTAAGTAAAGGTGCATCATCCAAGTCCAAGTTGCGGTTTACTTTCATAGGTTGACTGTGACCTCTTTCTTACCATTGAGTGTCGAGGGTATCAACAAGGGGTACCCTCACCAATGCGTATAACGAGACCATCCGTACACACGCGCAGCCATCGACGGCCGCAGCCTCGAAGACGGAAATAGCGTCGAGCGAATCGGTCAGGGCTCGAGCGACAACTGCCGTCGAATACGGAAGCGGGCTCGAGCGAACCGAGAGGCGTCGAGCGCAAGGACACTGTCCGCCGCCCGACGCGCGCACGAGAGCCAGGGCATTTAATGCACCTGACACTTCCCCACCTAACACACGGGTCACGGGAGGCGTGATAGGGAACAGGTTTCTGTCCCATCGTTCTTTTTGCAGCCTTCCCACCGAACGACCCAGGGCGTGTCAGGACGCGGGAAACAAGGATGAAACGTCTAATCGGGACCCCCTCGAGACACCCAAGGTCAGCGCTCCAGATATCGACACCTCGTATGGCGTCCGACCCTCGACTTCACCAGGCTCCTTCCTGGAGACGAGTCGGGCGTCGACTGACCACGTCGTAACCGCTCCGCCGGATTTGCCGCCGAGCCATGTAAGCGTGCATCCGTCGAACCAATCCAAGACGGCGCGCAGAGCAGAATGCAGGGGCACGCGTGATCATCACCAGGCTATTAAGACGGGATGGCTCGAGGTCATGCCGGTACGGAAACCTCGAGTAGGTCAGCGCTCCATGCTGCTATCGACTCCAATTCCTACACCTATACATGTACCCTAGGTCCTTCCTTGGAACTATAAAAGGAGGGACTCAGGAATAGAACGGGGGATCACGACACAAGACCACGCTCATACGTAGTAGAGCTCCACACTTCATACCACGCTTGTATTCGCCCCTGTACAAGCACTTAGGTGCAAGATAATACAAACTCTCTCCCCCCGCTGGACGTAGGGCCTTCTCTTGCCCGAACCAGGATAAATCTCTGTGTCTTCTTGCATCACCATCCAGGAAAGGGAGCACGCATACAAATTTACTCGTTGGTGTGACCCCCCGGGGGAAAAACACCGACAGTTGGCGCGCCAGGTAGGGGTCCTGCGTGTTTTTCATCGATTTCCCACTCCTTTCCGGATGGCTACTCTTGCCTCACCATTTCCGCGCTCCACGGTGATTTGGTTTGGGAGTCTCGAGTTCATGTCTACGGGCTCCGGCTACGACATGATCTTGCTCTCAGTCAAAGGACCAGGAGGAGCCCGCGTTACGCCAGCACGGCTGAAGGCCCCGAGACGCCCTCACCACCATGCCTCCCCGCCTAAGAAGAGGCGCGGACAGCACCACCGCGGCCCCTCTGCTTCAGCACGACCAACAACTCGTGCGAGGCAGGACGTAGGCCACAAGTCGGCAGCACCGTGTGACGGAGCAACAAGCACGACGACTCAGCACCGCGCGACGACGGGAGGGGACGCGTCTCGCGCGCTCTCCCCCACCGCTGCTAGGCTACTTCCACATGGGTTGTCCACTCCAAGAGCGGCACTGCCGTTCGGATTGGACAACCCCGCGGCGTCGCTCGCCAGGGCGGCATGCCCGAACGCCCAGACATACGTAGAAAGACCAATGGTCCTCCCACGTAGCTCTGAAGCGCGGCGGCCGGCGTCCGAGCTGCCGGACCTATCCCGAGTACAAGGCCTCCGTCGTTTAGGCCCCGGACGATACTCGATCACCTCCCTCAGGCAACGATTGCTGGAGGAAGGACGTGGGTGTTTCTACGCCGCCGAACCAGACTCCGACTCCGAGACAGATAGCTATGACCCTACGAGGGAATGCTATCACATCGATGGGGCGGTAGAAACTACCGATGAGACACGGGATGCTGCTGCAGGTGGTCGAGCCCCCGCGGCGCGAGAAGACCCCAGGACGCCTGGGAACGACGGACAGGTCGACCCCCCTCCTCAGGAAGACAGAACCGCGCAGCTCGCGCAGCTGCGGGAGCTCAAGATGAAGCTCGACGAAGACCGCGAGCGCCTCGTCCTGCTCGAGCAAATCCTCGAGCAAGACCTGCCCTACCCGCTGGGCGGAAGTGTCCGCAGACGCGCTCGAGAGGTACATCGACAGATCGTCGGTGACGCGGAGCCAGAGCAACCTGTCAGCCGTTTCCCTCGAGCAGGCCAGAATGTAGTGGCAGCGACGATGCTGCTACGTAACATGCCAGAGCCGTCGAATTCCCAGGCCCGACGCATTCGAGATGAGGTACAGACATTGCTCCAGGTGGCGGCGGTTCAACAAGCCGAAAGTTCGGCATCTCGACGACGAGGAGCTGCCATAGAGAAGCGCGACGAACAGCCTCTAAACGAAGAGGAGGTGTCAGTCCATCAACAACCTCCCCCTCGCGGTAGAAAGACCGCTCTCATCCTCCCCGTCGACAATCAACGTCGACACGACGCGCGGCACGACATCAAAGAAAATCGGCGCCGTCGGCACGGAGACGCGGAAGAGCGCGGTTATAGCGCGCATCGCGGTGGGAGATACGACAGCGACGAGGACCGAGTGGCCCCCGAGCCACCAGGCCCACGGGTGTTCAGCAGGGCGATCCGCAGCACGCCCCTGCCCAATCCATTTCGACCCCCGACCAGCATCGCGAAGTACAATGGAGAGACCAAACCAGAGTTGTGGCTGGCCGACTTCAGGCTGGCCTGTCAGCTAGGTGGCGCTCGAGGTGATGATCGAGCCATCATCAGACAGCTACCCCTTTTCCTCTCCGACACCGCCCGTCGATGGCTCGAGGAACTCCCTGCCAATCAGATCCACAACTGGGTTGATCTGGTCAGAGTCTTCGAGGGTAACTTCAAAGGGACCTACATACGGCCAGGGAACTCGTGGGACCTCAGCAAGTGCAAGCAGAAGTCAGGAGAAACTCTTCGGGAGTATGCTCGACGCTTCTTGAAGCAGCGCACTGAGCTGCCGCACGTCCCTGACCACGACGTCATATTGGCGTTTGTCTCGGGCACCACCAGTCGAGACTTGGTGCGGGAATTAGGTCGCAATCGACCTCAGACCGTCGACGAGCTGATGGACGTAGTAGCCAACTACGCGGCAGGGGAGGAGGCGGTCGGCGCCTTCTTCAGCTCAGAAGGAAGAAAAGGCAAGCAGCCCGTCGACGAAGATGGGACCCCCAGTCGAGGCCTCAAGAAGAATAAAAAGAAGCAGAAAGTGCGGCAGTTCCACCGGGAAGATTCCGATGACAACCTTGTTGCCGCCATGGATCGAAAGAAGCCTCGAGGCCCTCCGGATGGTGGCATCTTTGACAAGATGTTGGAGGAGTCGTGCCCTTACCATAAGGGAGGCGCCAACCACAAGCTCAAGGACTGTCGTATGCTGAGAAAGCATTTCGACGGTCTGGGGTTCAAAAAAGATACGCGTGATGACTCCAAGAAAGAGAAGGCTGGCAGCAAGGAGGACAACAAAGATGACGACGGTTTCCCCGCCGTCCACGACTGCTACATGATCTATGGCGGGCCCTCGACTCAATTAACCATGAGGCAGCGCAAAAGGGAGCGTCGCGAAGTCTTTGCGGCAAGAATGGCGCTGCCCCAGTACCTTAGCTGGTCAAGCACTCCTATCACTTTCGACCAAGAGGACCACCCCGACAAGGTAGTCGCCCCAGGCGTCTACCCGCTCGTCGTCGACCCCATCATCGTCAACACCCGACTCTCGAAAGTGCTGATGGATGGTGGCAGCAGCCTCAACATCATTTACCTCGAGACCCTCGACCTCCTCGGCATCGATAGAGGAAGCCTCCAGCCAAGCGCCGGCAGTTTCCATGGCGTCGTGCCAGGGAAAAAGGCACTGCCAGTAGGTCGAATTGACCTACCGGTCTGCTTCGGCACGGCGGCCAACTTCAGGAAGGAGACCCTCACCTTTGAGGTGGTTGGGTTCCGAGGCACGTACCACGCCATCATCGGGCGCCCGGGCTACGCCAAGTTCATGGCTATACCCAACTACACCTACTTGAAGCTGAAGATGCCTGGTCCCAAAGGCGTCATCACTGTCAGTTCCTCCTTCGAGCACGCGTACGAGTGCGACGTCGAGTGCGTCGAGTACGGGGAGGCGGTCGAGAGCTCCACCGGGCTCGTTGCAAAGCTTGAGGCCATGGCCGCTAAGGCTCCAGAGCCTAAGCGTCATGCGGGCAGCTTCGAGGCGGCGGAAGGAACCAAGAAGATCCCGCTCGACCCCAACAACTCCGACGGCAAAGTGCTGACGATCAGCGCCGACCTCGACCCCAAATAGGAAGACGTGCTCGTCGACTTTCTCCGTGCAAATGCTGATATGTTTGCATGGAGTCCCTCGGACATGCCAGGCATACCGAGGGAAGTCGCCAAGCACTCCTTGGAGATTCGAGCCGGTTCCAAGCCAGTGAAGCAGCGGTTGCGCCGATTCGATGAGGAGAAGCGCAAGATCATTGGCGAGGAAGTCCACAAGCTTTTGACGGCCGGATTCATCAAGGAGGTTCATCATCCTGACTGGTTAGCAAACCCTGTATTAGTTAAGAAAAAGAATGGGAAAATGAGGATGTGTGTCGATTATACTAGTCTGAATAAAGCATGTCCAAAAGTTCCCTTTCCATTGCCACGCATTGATCAGATTGTCGATTCTACCGCGGGATGTGAAAGCCTTTCTTTCCTTGATGCATATTCTGGTTACCACCAAGTAAAAATGAAGGAGTCCGACCAGCTCGCGACCTCTTTCATCACGCCTTTTGGGATGTATTGCTACGTGACCATGCCATTTGGGCTTCGAAACGCGGGAGCCATGTATCAACGTTGCATGCTCCACGTATTTGGCGAACATATAGGGTCCACGGTCGAGGCCTACGTCGACGACATTGTCGTCAAGTCAAGGCGACAAGGAGACCTGATCCAGGACCTCGAGATTGCCTTTAGCTGCCTACGCACCAGCCGGATCAAGCTCAATCCCGAGAAGTGCGTTTTCGGTGTGCCTCGAGGCATGCTCTTAGGATACATCGTTTCGCAGCGTGGCATCGAGGCCAACCCCGAGAAAGTCTCGGCTATCACGAAAATGGGGCCGATCCGAGACATCAAGGGTGTATAGAGAGTCACGGGCTGCCTGGCGGCTCTGAGCCGTTTCATCTCAAGACTAGGAGAAAAGGCATTACCATTATATCGACTCCTAAAGAAGGTCGAGCGCTTTTCTTGGAACCCCGAGGCCGAGGAAGCACTCGAAAGGCTGAAGAAGACGCTGACCTCGGCACCAGTCCTGGTTCCACCTCAACCTGCAGAGCCGCTGCTCCTCTACGTCGCGTCGACGACCCAGGTCGTCAGCGCGGCGGTGGTGGTCGAGAGGCAGGAGGAGGGACATGCGCTACCGGTTTAGAGGCCAGTGTATTTCGTCAGCGAGGTGCTTTCGGAGACCAAAGCACGTTATCCCCAAATCCAGAAGCTGATTTATGCCGTAATCCTTGCCCGACGCAAGCTGCAGCATTACTTCCTTGGCCACCCCATCACGGTGGTCTCGTCTTTTCCTTTAGGCGAAATAATCCAGAGCAAAGAAGCCACGGGAAGAATAGCAAAATGGTCGGTCGAGCTCATGAGTGAGACTCTCACTTATGCGCCTCGCAAGGCCATCAAATCGCAGGCCCTAGTAGACTTCATCGCAGAATGGACGGACACCCAGCTCCCCCCGACCCAAGTCCAGGCGGAACTATGGACGATGTATTTCGATGGGTCACTCATGAAAACTGGAGCCGGAGCCGGCCTGCTGTTCATCTCACCCTTGGGCGTCCACATGAGGTACGTAATCAGGATTCATTTTGCCGCATCTAACAATGTCACAGAATATGAGGCCCTCGTCAACGGTCTCAAGATCGCTATCGAGTTAGGAGTCCGACGCCTCGACGTCCGAGGTGACTCCCAACTCGTCATCGACCAAGTAATGAAAACCTCGAGCTGCCACGACCCAAAAATGGAAGCGTACTGCAAGGAGGTCCGTCGACTCGAAGACAGGTTCTACGGTCTCGAGCTTGTCCATGTCGCTCGACGCTACAACGAGGCAGCCGACGAACTCACCAAGATCGCATCGACCAGAGGCACGGTGCCGCCTGATGCATTCTCAAAGGATCCTCACGAGCCATCCGTCGACCTAGGCACGGGGGCTGGCGTCAACGCCACCACCGCCCAACCAACCGATGCTGTCGATACGCTCTTGATGGTGAAAGAGATGATGGAGATAGAACGACGACCAGGTCGACCATTCGATTGGCGCACACCGTTCCTCGACTGCCTTATCCGCGGCGAGTTGCCAGAAGACAGGTCAGAAGCTCGTCGTATCGCTCGACGGGCCAAATCATATGTGATCTATGGCGAAGACAACGAGCTATATCGACGGAGCCCGACGGGGGTCTTACAACGTTGCATCACCGTGGAAGAAGGCCGAAAACTCCTCGATGACCTGCACTCGGGGGCTTGCGGTCACCACGCCGCTTCACGGACCCTTGTAGGGAACGCTTTTCGACAAGGATTCTACTGGCCAACGGCCGTGGCGGACGCCATCGAGCTCGTACGATCATGTCACGGGTGTCAGCTCTACGCCAAGCAGACGCATCTGCCTGCCCACGCTCTTCAGATGATCCCCATTACCTGGCCGTTTGCGGTGTGGGGGCTCGATTTAGTAGGACCTCTACAAAAGGCAAAAGGAGGATTCACCCATTTGCTGGTGGCCATTGACAAGTTCTCCAAATGGATCGAGGCTCGACCCATCACCAACATCCGCTCCGAGCAGGCCGTCCTTTTCTTCACCGACATCATCCATCGGTTTGGGATCCCCAATGTCATCATCACCGACAACGGCACCCAGTTCACCGGCAAAAAGTTCTTGGACTTCTGCGATCGGCATCACATCCGTGTGAACTGGTCTGCAGTAGCCCACCCTCGAACTAACGGCCAAGTCGAGCGTGCCAACGGCATGATTTTGCAAGGACTCAAGCCAAGGATCTACAATCGATTGAAGAAATTCGGCCAAAAATGGGTCGAGGAGCTTTCCTCAGTCCTATGGAGCCTTAGGACAACACCAAGCAGGGCCACAAAATACACCCCGTTCTTCATGGTCTACGGCTCTGAGGCTATCCTCCCCACAGACCACGAGTATGGGTCACCTCGACTCAAGGCCTACAACGAGCAATCGAACAAAGAGACTCAAGAAAACGCGGTCGACCAACTTGAGGAGGCTAGAGACATGGCCCTCCTCAACTCTGCCAGATATCAGCAAAGGCTTCGACGCTACCACGACAAGCATGTGCGCAAGAGGGACCTCAACATGGGCGACCTAGTCCTACGACGCCGGCAAAGCAATCAGGGACGCCACAAGCTGACTCCGCCTTGGGAAGGTCCATACGTGGTAGCCGAGGTCCTGAAGCCGGGAACGTACAAGCTGGCGGACGAAAAGGGGGCAATTCTCACCAACGCATGGAACATCGAACAGCTACGTCGATTCTACCCCTAGAAGTTCTACATTTATGTTCCTGCTTACGTTTTGTACCAAGACTTTGTAAACGAATGAATGAATAAATAAAGTCCTTCCCTCGAAACAATTCTTCTTTTGTGCCGAGAAGATTAATAAGTCACAATCTCGACGTTAAAAGGGGGCGCCGACTATGACCCATCATAGTCAGCACCCCCTCGGGGGCTACCAGGGGGACGACCCCCCCCCCCCGAGTATCGAAAAAACCAAGAAGTTTTCTTTTCTTACGTAGTAAACCTTGCACGGTTCAAGTAGCTAAGGCGCCTCGAGCCCCTCAAAGGCCGAGGGACAACGAGCTGGAGAACTCCCACGCCCCCGGGCTACGGAAACTCTACTCACTTCCCCACCATTCAAGTGATCGAGGTGGTCTTTTACGAAAAATCGAGCAAGGGATACAAACGTAGGCGCAAAGAGAAACGAAAGCATCAAGCGGAAAGACCACCTCGATCAAACGAAAGCATTTAACAATTACGAAAGTGATACAGCATCAGTTACCCACATAATTAACAAAGTATCGTACAAGGGGCCTCAGGCGCCCTGAGCAGGCTCGCAGGCCTCAGTCCGCGGCACGATCCTCACCGCTCTCGCCTCCGCCCGAGCTAGCCTCAGGAGGGAGCACCTCAGGCTCGAAAAGCTTGGCCAACCTTTCCCCAGGAGCCTCCGCGTCATCGATCAAGGCATGGAGCCTCTCCTCGTTCTCCGCGTCGGTCTTGGAGATGTCGGTGACGAAGCCATGGGACACCACCTCCATGTCTTAGGAGAAGCCCGAGCAGACAACCGCCATCGCCCGCTTCACCCCGATGTGGAGAGCGTCCCGCACCCGATCTCGCAGCGTCGCGCCTATGTAGCACAACTGGTCGACCAGGGCGTCGCCTCGAGCGCCCTCCCTCGACTCATCCATAGGCTCGACCTCCCAAGAGGTCGAGAGATCACTTATCGCCGTCCGCACTCGACGGTTCAAAGCAACCTCCGCCTCGAGCTGAGCCTTGGCGTTGCGAGCCTCGGCTTGGGCGGCCAGGAGTTCGTCCTTGAGCCCTGTAAAAGCCAATACAAAGAGACCTTAGGAAAAACTAAGCACACCTCGGAAAAAGAAATCTGATAGAGGAAACATACCGCGTACGGTCTCCTCGAGGGCCGTGTTCTCGCCGACCAGCCTGGTGTTGGCCCCCTCGATCTCTTTGTTGGAGCGTGCCAGCTCAGTGTTGGCAACGCGGAGATCCTCGATCGCCTTGCCAGCCTGAGCAATGGCCCCACTCTTCTCCAGCAATTCTCCCTTCAGACGCTCGACGTCGTTAGAGAGACTGCGGGATCGAGCCCGCTCCGCCTCAAGATCTTCGAGGGCCTTCTTCTTGGCTTCCTCCGCGGCGCCCCTAGCGACCTCGCCATTCACATGCTCCACCTTCATCTTTCGGAAGGACTCTCGGAGAGAGTCCAGGTCGGATTTAAGGAGGCCCTTCTCCTTGTCCAGATCCGCGATAACGCTCTTGTAGGACAGGGCCTCCTCCCGGGCTCTGGACGCGGCCTCCTCGACCGTAACAGCCCGCTCCCGTAGCTGCATCGTCTCCCCCTCCGCCTTCTTCGAAGCCTCTCAGGCCTCGGCCAAGGCAGCCTCCCTCGCCTTCTTGTCCTCCTCGAGTGCTATGAGATCTTTGTAAGCTTTAAGGAGCTTTTCCTGCGACTCGAGGAGTTGATCCTTGAGGAGGGGGAGCTGCTCCCAACCGACCCTCGTGGCGTGTATGAAGCTGGACTTGATGCGGGAGGTCTCTTTCATATCCTGCGAATCAAGGGTCGGATGGATTAGAATACAGAAACCAGAAAACACCATGAGGATTGGAGTTCGAGAAACACTTACGAAATAAGCCGGGCCGAGCCCGTTGTTGATAACGTCCGAGAGGAGCCCCACCACATGCTTCATCCAAAGGCGGAGCTCCTCGACATGTTCCCACTTCTCCGCCTCCTTCCGATCGTCGAGGAAGATGTCAGGCTCATACGGGTCGTGGGAGGCCCGGATACGGATGCGGTCGGGGCACCAGTGCTCCATCTCCCAGTCAGCCCGCGCCTTAACGCCGCGGATGAGGCCCTCAACGGTCTCGAGGGAGCCCCCATGGCGCAGGAACAGGTCGACGAGGCATGGGAACCGTCCGTCGTCGTCCACCGTCTTCCAGGTTCCGTCCTTGGTCCCCGATGCCCCAACTTCATCCTCCTCGGAAGGAAAGCGGTCCTCCCACGCCCGACGTTCCCGGAGGAACCCTGGGGCGATCTCGTCCATGCCGTAAATTGTCCTCTTGATATCGGACTCGGGGTCGGGGGGCGTGCGCTTTAGGCAGGCGAGCGCCACCACTCCATCCGCTCGCCCCGGCTCTGCCTGGATCGCGGCAGGTGCCCCCGGGAGGAGCCACGTCGGTGTTGGGGGGCCGTACACCGGCAGGTCCTCCTCCTCGCCGAGCTCTTGCGGATCCGGTGGCACTGGCTGGGCCGGACCTTGGGGCGGAGGCTCGAGCGGTCCCTCCTCTTGGCCCGCCTGCTGCTGCTGCTGTTGCTGCCGTGGTGGTTGCTGCTGCTGTTGCGGTTGCTGTTGCGGTTGTTGCTGTTGCCGCTGCGGTTGTTGCTGTTGCTGCTGCTGCTGTTGTTGTTGCTGCTGTTGCTGTGCCTCATCCTCCTGTGGCTGCCGCGCCGCCTCGCGCTCCCGCTGTTCATCCTCCTCCCTCTTCTTTTTCTGCTCCTCGAGGGAGCGGAGGCCGGCGGGCCAGGGAGTTGATCCCTCGACGTGAGGGGTCGACGTTTCCTCCTCCATGGGGCGGGCACCACCAGACGCTCTGTCACCATCAGACGTGTCGCTGATGGTGATGGGTTCCCCCTCGACCCCCGATCTAGGGGGATCGGGGGCTCCCTCTGACGCTTGCGTCTGGGGCGCCTCATCACAAGTCGGCAGCGACGGAGTAGGCGCGGGACGAGACGGAGCCCTCTCGACGCCGGCTGGAGGTTGGGAACTGGAGGAGCCTACAAAACAAAGGGTAAAAAGGTCAGACGTTATAATAACCGACACAAGAACATCGCAAGGCCTAGAAATAAACAACGAACCTGGTTCCTTGGAGGCGGCGCCCGTTTTGAGCCTCTTTGCCATGGACGGCTGGGCCTGCTCGAGGGTCCGCTTTAGCCTGAGAAAAGATTGGTATATGAGCAAACGCAGAGGAACAGGAAGACAAAAGCCACAGCATCGAGAAGGCTTACCCCACAGGGAGAACAGCTCGCCTCCCTCCGCCCCGAACGGTGGGCCTCGAGCCACCCCGCGTCAGGGCTCCAGGCCCCTCGAGGGCAGGCGCTGGCTTAGGTGCGTCAGTTCCCGCCTGACGGGTGCCGGGACTGGCGCTCCTGCGGCCGACCTCTCCTTTCTCGGAGGCCGCTGCGCGACCGCGAGTCAGTGGCCCCGTCGCTTGGGGCCTGGCATGACCGCTCTCCCTAAGCGCCGGGGTAGGGCGCGGCACGACTTGACTGACCTTGGGCGCGGGAGGGGTATCGGCGCGAGGACGGTAGGATCCGCCTGGGCCCCCCGTCGGAGCTTCCGCCCGAGGAGCGTCGACGTCGCCTTGAGATGGACCCCCGAGGATCCGGTCAAGACGAGACGCCATCCCCTCGGAGTCCTCACTGTCCTCGTCATCGTCGTCATCTTTCTCGTTGGGGGACTCTTCCTCAGGCTCTCCCCTTTGCCTGGACTTGGACCGGCGCGCCTCTAAGGCTTGCCGGTCGAGGTTTTTCTTCTTCTCCCCCTTCTTCTTAGAGTCCTTGACGGACTTCGACTTCTCGGCGGACCGGCGCCGCGCGTCGCGGTCGGCTTCGTCCTCCCTCACCGGGGGCCTCGAGGATCGAACGTCGATCCGCCCCTGCCACCGTAAAAAGTAGACTTAGAAAAAGGGGGTGGAAAAGGAACCCAGAGTCAAGGCTACCCACGAGGAAGAAAACATACCAGATCGACCGAGCCTTCATCAGGCCTCATGGTGAAGCCGTTGACGTGCTGCGACTTGAAGTCACCGGCGATGGCTGCCCTGACCCGGGCCGCGACTTCATCGTCCGCCAGAGCCACGTTGGACATCCGGCAAGCTTCGAGATCCCGGGACGAGACGCCCGGCCCCATTTCGTCCATCCTCAACGGCCGAGACATCAGGGGAAGGACCCTCCGACGATGGACGGCCGAGAGGACGAGAGCGGCGGACAGGCCCTCCAGGCGCAGCTTCTTCATGGCGTCGAGGAGGGGGTCGAGCCGCGACTGGTGCTCCTGGACGACGCCATACGTCCAGTTGTCTGGGCGCTCCGAGATCAGACGGCCCGTGTAGGCGGGGAAGAGACCGTCGTCGTTTCTCAGATAGAACCACTGGGAGTCCCACCCAGCATGGTTCGACGATAGCCCCACCGGGATGTACTCGCGCGGCCTTTCCGTCTTCTTCGTCTTCAACACCAGGTTGAGGCATCCGGCCCGCACGGGTTTCCTCACGCCGGTGGTTCCGGTGGGGGCGTTGAAAAGTTCGCCCCTGTAGAGGTGGAGCCATAGATCCCAATGGGGCATCATCCCCAGATAGCCCTCACACACCGCGACGAAGACCGCCGCGACGGTGATGGCGTTCGGGGAAAAATGCTGGAGCTCCACTCCATAGTGGAAGCAGAGGGCCCGCATAAAGCGACTCGGGGGAGCACCCAAGCCATGGCGGTGGAACTTGGCGAATGACACCACATAGCCCTCGGGTGGCTGGGGCTCCCTGTGACTCGCCGGCGGCGCGATCCACTCCGGCGAAGACTGCGAAGTACGGCGGCGCAAGAGCCCTTCATTCTCGAGCTCTAGCAGACAGCGGTCCGTCATCAACGACGGACGCCAGTCGTCGGCGGCAACAAGCCTCACATGCATCTTGGTTGGAAGGATGGTGGATTCACTACCGCTCGAGGGGGTGCACGCGCGCGTGGAGGAAGCAAGAGAGCGAAGGCAGCGAGAAGACGAAGGCGAGAGGACGAAAGGGGAAAGAAAGAATGGAGCAACGCCACGGCGTATTTATAGATAGCGGCCAACCAACGGATAGATCCGATAAATGAGGTAACTCCCGCCATAAATGCGCCGTCTAACGGTCCTTTCTCTCCTCACAGGCCGGACGCTCCGAATTCCCCGCCGATACAGTGTCGCAACGTCACTTACCTCAAAAGGTGCGCCCAACGGGCAGAAAGACGAACCGGCACGGCAGCTTCCTTACTTCGTAAGCCAAGGTATGCGCTCACGATAGTCTCGAGAGGTCGATGGCTGGCCCGTCGAAAGGGTTCGACAGCCGATCTCGAGCACCAAGAGTCAGGGATCCCCAGCGAGTGGTCGAAAATCGAGGCCCGCCTCGAGGACTCGCTGGCGATGTCCAAGGTAGGGTCGAGACAGTCGAGAGGAATCCCCCCGAAGGGAGGCATCGAGCCGCTGGACTCTATCGAATGAGACCGGTATCCCCGACCACGTCGACCCTGCTTTATGAGGACGCCTCCGGGCTACAGCTGACCCCCTCGAAAGGGGCACAGGTTCTCACTTGGACTACCCGCTAGGAACTCAATCTGGGGTGGAAGACGCTCGCTCTATCGAGAGTACGTCGAAACCTCCACGCAAGGCAAAGCCGAACAGAACCTTCCACCACGGGTGTTGACAGTGTTTCTGCAAATTTGGCAAAATAACCCTCGAAGGAGTTAAATACTCCCTCGAGGGCTCGGGGGCTACCCCCGCGGGGTCGCTCGCGCGCCCTCGTGGAAGCTCGACCGTAAAAACGAAAGTCTCCACTCGAGCGCCAGCGCTCGAATGAAGACTCGGGGGCTACTGTCGAGGGTATCAACAAGGGGTACCCTCACCAATGCGTATAACGAGACCATCCGTACACACGCGCGGCCATCGACGGCCGCAGCCTCGAAGACGGAAATAGCGTCGAGCGAATCGGTCAGGGCTCGAGCGACAACTGCCGTCGAATACGGAAGCGGGCTCGAGCGAACCGAGAGGCGTCGAGCGCAAGGACACTGTCCGCCGCCCGACGCGCGCATGAGAGCCAGGGCATTTAATGCACCTGACACTTCCCCACCTAACACACGGGTCACGGGAGGCGTGATAGGGAACAGGTTTCTGTCCCATCGTTCTTTTTGCAGCCTTCCCACCGAACGACCCAGGGCGTGTCAGGACGCGGGAAACAAGGATGAAACGTCTAATCGGGACCCCCTCGAGACACCCAAGGTCAGCGCTCCAGATATCGACACCTCGTACGGCGTCCGACCCTCGACTTCACCAGGCTCCTTCCTGGAGACGAGTCGGGCGTCGACTGACCACATCGTAACCGCTCCGCCGGATTTGCCGCCGAGCCATGTAAGCGTGCATCCGTCGAACCAATCCAAGACGGCGCGCAGAGCAGAATGCAGGGGCACGCGTGATCATCACCAGGCTATTAAGACGGGACGGCTCGAGGTCATGTCGGTACGGAAACCTCGAGTAGGTCAGCGCTCCATGCTGCTATCGACTCCAATTCCTACACCTATACATGTACCCTAGGTCCTTCCTTGGAACTATAAAAGGAGGGACTCAGGAATAGAACGGGGGATCACGACACAAGACCACGCTCATACGTAGTAGAGCTCCACACTTCATACCACGCTTGTATTCGCCCCTGTACAAGCACTTAGGTGCAAGATAATACAAACTCTCTCCCCCCGCTGGACGTAGGGCCTTCTCTTGCCCGAACCAGGATAAATCTCTGTGTCTTCTTGCATCACCATCCGGGAAAGGGAGCACGCATACAAATTTACTCGTTGGTGTGACCCCCCGGGGGAAAAACACCGACATTGAGCTTGTCATGTTTGGGCTCAAACCTAGTACTTAGCAAGTGACAAACACCTGGGGTGTTTCACGTACCTAGAGTTAATCGGATGTGGATCGCCAGATGGGGCAATGGTGATTAGTCCATAGGGAAGTTACCGATGGAGGTGGGTGCCGATGGGAGAACGACAAAATATGACTAAGTCCAAGAAGTAGCAACGGGATCGTGCCGATGGCTTGCACTGATGGTTGCCGAAGACGGTGGAAAGCGGTCTGCCAATGGTCGTGGAGGAAGATGCAGGGGTTGCCGATTGGCTCGTCACAGTACACCGATCGGCTATGGAGGACAGTTTAAAGTTTTCCTTAGTTATTAGAGTTCGTTTTGTATACGGGTTCCGTTTGATTTGGAATTCGAGTCCTAGTCATGTCTGGTTGTAGCTCTTTGGACAGGGTATAAATGTAGTCCCTAGAGCAATGTAATGACATCTATCAATCAATCAAACACAAGTTTTTACTCATATTCCAGCATCTACTTTTCGACGACTTCAGCATATTTTCCTTTTACTACGAGTTCTTAGGAATTCGTCGAGTCAAACTTGGCGTGTTCGCAAGTTCTGTGTGAGCACCTCTTGGTTGTGACATCTGGGCACATCGCTGTTGTCGGGACCAATGTGTTCGAGTTACCACCTTTGTCGATTGTAAGGTCAAATCGGCTAGCACGCCTTAACGTTTGAATCCGGTATTAGCCCTTTGTGTTTGCAGATTAGCTTTTGCACCAACACATCTTTTGCCACGCCTGGTGGGACCGAGATTCAAGATCAAGATCAACATGTCGAATACCGATTTTGACTTGGAGAACGTTATCCCCGTGACGGAAACCAATCTCAGGGATGAGCAGAAGCAAGCTATGGCAAAAGCCATGGAGGGCTACAAGCAGCTATGCTTGAAATCCTTCAATATCAATAGGAGTGGCGAGGTGATCTAGAAGGAAGCATTGCCGATGCCTCGGCAAATTACTTTTGAAGCCAATCCTGGTAAACTTCAAGACATGGTTGACAGTGCTATTAACCGTGCCTTGATCAATCAAGCTAGTGTGTTGTCTAACACGGTTTTCAATGCTGTGGCTATAACTTTCAAAGAAGGACAAGTACCACCAACTTATGTGGATCCTGCCTATCATCAGCCAGGGTCATCATTGGTCACGGCTCCATCGACTACTACAGCCGTTGCGGGTACAGAAGCGACTTCTCCTCAAAGCACACTAGGGATCACTAATGCGTAGACTAGACCAATGACAACCGATCCATCAATATCAGATGGGCAAATCAAGCTTGCCACAGATCTATTGGCATCAGCAAAGTCAGGGACTATTCATCCCAACTGGTGGGGTTATGGTATGCCCCCAGAATTGATGGCAAAAAGTCCTGGAACATCTCAAGTGGCTGATGTGGCAGGCAAGGCTCCTATGGCATCGGCACCCCTAAATCCGCCGATGAATCAGAATCCCCAGTACTCTACAACTACTACTGCAAGACCTTACACTGGGAATTCGCAAGCTCCAACATTCCAGATGCCTAGTGCATCGGCAGATCCAACGCTAACGCAGCTGAGGTTTATGACACAGCCAGGGTATGTTAACTCAATGATGATGCCCAATTACTAGTCATCGGCAGGACATACGCCGATGAATTTTAATGGTGGATGGATAGGGCAGTTTTTCTTTCCACAGATGCCTCAGCAGAATCATCAGACTGCAGGGTTTCAACAAGGACCAATCCAACATGGGTTCCAGAATCAAGGATTGATCAACCAGCCGATTAATCTTGGTTAGCAAATTGGTGGTCAGATGGTTAATCCGATGTTTCATGGAGATCGCGTAGCACCGAGACACGTGGAAGCATATCAGCAGGTGCCAGATCCACAACCACCTCATCGGCAAGATGCCGATGCTTATTGGGCCGATAAGATAGCTGAAGCGATGAGAGACCAATTTGGGGTAAAACCCAAAGTCAACACTTACTCTTCTCGGACACTGTATCCTCGTGCATATGACTTAATTGCACTTCCAAATCGGTACAAGGTACCAGATTTCACTAAGTTTTCTGGACAGGATGATACATCAACTATGGAGCATGTCAATAGGTTCATCATCCAGTGTGGAGAAGCTACTAACAGAGATGAGTTAAGGGTTCGCTTGTTCTCGTCATCTTTGTCTGGATTGGCCTTTACTTGGTTTATTTCTTTACCCCCTAAGTCAGTAATCGCTTGGGCCGATCTAGAGAAACAATTCCAGAAATACTTCTTTTCTGGAGTTCATGAGAAGAAGATTACCGATTTAGTCAGGCTGAAGCAACGCAATGATGAGTCGGTTGAAAGCTTTGTGCAGAGGTTGCGAGAGGTTAAGAATAAGTGCTATAGTCTCATTCTGGACGATCGACAGCTAGCCGATTTGGCTTTCTAGGGATTGTTGCCACATATCATAGACAAGTATGCTTCCCAAGAGTTCGAGAGTCTAAGTCATTTGGTGCAGAGGATTTCTGACCAAGATATCAAACCTTTTGAGCCTAAGAGAGCATGGAATAAAAAGGTGTCATTTGTCGATGAGGCAGCAAGCTCAGACTCTGATGAAGAACCAGTCATCGGCTTGGCAGAGTGGGTAAAAAATAAGAAGCCGATGTCTTGCCCTTTTGGGCATAAAGAGCCAGAGAAATTTGCATTTGACATCACCAAAGCCGATAGGATATTTGACTTTTCTACTTCAGGAACGGCAAATCAAGTTGTCACCAAATCATGTGATTCCATCAGCTGAAGAATTAAAGAAAATGAAATATTGCAAGTGGCACAATGCAACATCTCACGACACAAATGAATGCAAAGTGTTTAGGCAATAGGTGCAATCGGCTATAAAATCTGGAAGAATCAAGTTTGATAATTCTAAAGCTTAGAAGCTGATGAAGATCGATCAACATCCTTTCCCAACAAATATGTTGGATGCTAAGGGAAAAACCAAGGTCTTGACGTCAGAGGCAGCTGAAAGAAGTGCATCGGTGGATCCTCAACATCAGATTACTACTGATGACGCTAAAGGCAATGGTCTGGTTCAGGAAGGAACCAACTCAGGAAGGCCTCCCTGATCTGGCATTGTGATAACTCAGAGAAGGCATCGGGAGACTTGGCAGCAACATGAAGATCGGTATCGGCGTCAACAGGAGGATCGTCGCTGACAAGAAGACCAACGCCGACAGGAGTGGAATCGGCATAAAGATCACTGGAACTGCCCGTTCTTTATCCATTGCTGGGAGCAAAACATTAAACTACCCACTGTTAGAGATTGCCCTGAGTGCAATGGTTATGATTGGTATGATAGACCTAATCGGCAGTATCAAAATGATAATCGGTGATTTAATGGGCCGATTTGGGGGAGAGCTTCGGTTCATGATCGGCTGGGGGGCAGGCTCAGTGTGCATGATAGACTTGGTGACCGTGTCGGGTACTTTCCCAGGAACCAAGAGGAACTCGAGGAGATGGCTGATGCACGAGTTCCCGATGAGTTCATATTTTGCAGAGATGCTAATACTTACCGAGTGGAGTCAACGGAAGTTCGTCGTCAATCGGAAAGACAGCCGCAACTTTCTTCATTATCAGTGGGAAGGGTGCTTACAATCTACTGTTGGGAAGAGATTGGATTCATGCCAATTGTAGCATCCCGTCTACAATGCACCAGTGTTTGGTTCAGTGGGTAGGTGACAAGATTGACATTGTCCCTAGAGATTCTTCGTATGTTATAGCATCGGCAGAGGCGGACACTTATGAGAGGACCAGGTGCATCTCAGGAGAAATTTGGGAGAAAGATTTCCTCAAGGTTGTCGATTATGAAATTCCACCGATCCAAGCAGTCGGTTCTGATGAGGAGTTTTAATGGATAGGTTCGTCGATGATGGAAAATTAGGCCAGGGGTTTACATCGGCCGATAATTTAGTAGAGGTAGATATTGGTAATGGTGATAGGCCAAGGACTACTTTTATTAGTGCTAAATTAGATTCTTAGTGTAAGCAACAGTTAACCGATTTGTTAAAGGAATATAAAGATTGCTTTGCTTGGGATTATACCGAGATGCCTGGCTTGGACCGATCTATTGTTGAACATCGGTTGCCTATCAAATCTGGATTTCGGCCACATCAACAACCAGCTCGCCAATGTAATCTTAATATTCTTCATGATATTAAGGCCAAAATAACCAAACTTATCGAAGCTAAATTTATTCGGCAGTGTCGGTATGCCGAGTGGATTTCCAATGTCGTTCCCGTTTACAAGAAAAATGGGAAGCTTCGAGTTTGCATTGATTTCAGGAATCTTAACAAGGCTACGCCGATGGATGGTTACCCGATGCTAGTTGCCGATTTACTAGTTGATGCTGTGGCTGGACATCGGATCATAAGCTTCATGGATGGCAATGCATGATATAATCAGATATTCATGGCTGAAGAAGATATTCCAAAGACTGCATTTAGATGTCCCGGTCATCTTGGGCTATTCGAATGGATAGTCATGACCTTTGGCTTGAAAAATGCTGGTGCTACCTATCAAAGAGCTATGAATTTTATCTTTCATGAGTTCATCGGCAAGCTGGTAGAAATTTACATTGATGATGTGGTGGTTAAGTCTAGGGATTTCACAAAGCATCTTGCCGATTTGCGAAAGGTGTTGGAGTGCACAAGGAAACATGGTTTAAAGATGAATCCTAATAAGTGTGCATTTGGTGTATCGGCAGGGCAATTTCTTGGTTTCGTGGTGCATCAGAGAGGAATTGAAATTAGTATGAGATCTATTGATGCCATCAATAAGATAGTTGCTCCTACCAACAAAACCGAACTTCAGTCTTTGATCGGCAAGGTAAATTTTATCAGACGGTTTATATCTAATTTGTCTGGAAAAATTCGTGCTTTCAGTCCTTTACTCAAATTGAAAGCCGATCAAGAGTTTGTATGGGGAGAAGAGCAACAGTTGGCCCTGGATGAAATCAAGAATTATTTGACAAATCCTCTAATTTTAATTCCACCTCAGCAAGTAAAGCCCTTCAGATTCTATTTGTCTACCGATGGGCTGGTCATCGGTTCGGCTTTAATTCAAGAATTTGAAGAGAATGAGCGTGTGATTTATTATTTAAGAAGAAGGCTGATCGATGCTGTTGACACCGTTTTTGGGCACGTGTCTAGGATGGCAGGATAGGGTGGCAGTACGATGCGGGTTGCCGATGAGAATGGTTGCCGATGAGGGAGAGGTTGAATGTGACTAAGTCCACAGGCAGTAATATGGTGCCGATGGCTGGATAAAAAGGTCTGCCGATGACTATGGCAAAGGGATTGCCGATGATGCAAAGGAGGAGTCTGGAAGCTGCCAGTTGTCATGTGGAGGAGTTTCGGTTTGTCACGAAGGATAGTTTTGTTATTTCCTTAATTATTTGCATCGTTTTGTATATGGATTTCGTGTAATTTGGAATTCGAATTCTAATCGTGTCTGGTTGTAGCTCTTTGAGCAGGGTATAAATATAAACCCTAGGGCCTTGTAATAATAAATCAAGAAATCAATCAAACATGCATTTTTACTCATATTCCAGCATCTACTTTTCGACGACTTCGTCATACTTTTTTTCTTTTTATTACGAGTTCTTAGGAATTCGTCGACTTAAGCTCGGCGTGTTCTCGAGTTCCGCGTGAGTACCTCTTAGCCGTGACATCCGGGCGCATCGCTGTTGTCAGGACTAAAGTATTCGAGTTATCACCTTTGCCGATAGTAAGGTCAAATCGGCTGGCACGCCTTAACGTTTGAATCGGGTATTAGCCCTTTGTGTTTGCAGATCAGTTTTGCATCAACACATCTTTTGGCACGCCCAGTGGGACAGATTCAAGATCAAGATCAACATGTCGATCTCTGACCTCGATCAAGAGAACGTCATCCCTGTGACGGAGGCCAACCTCAAGGATGAGCAGAAGCAAGCTATTGCCCAAGCCATGGAAGAGTTCAAGCAGCAATGCCTGAGGTCTTTCAGCATAAACAGGAGCGGCGAAGTGGTCCAGAAAGATGTACTGCCGGCACCACGGCAGGTCACCTTTGACGCCAATCCTGGCAAGCTTCAAGATATGGTTGACAATGCCATCAATCGAGCGTTGATTAACCAAGCTGGTGTACTGTCTAATACGGTTTTCAATGCCGTGGCAAGAACTTTCAAGGAAGGACAAATCCTGCCAGATTATGTGGGGCCCTCCCATCATCAGCCAACGGCACCAGAGGTCACGGCTCCATCGGCTGCCTTGACGAATGCAAGTGCACAACCTGCCGTCCCTCCAAGTACATCGGGGACTACTGGTGCACTATCTATGCCGATGGCAACCAACCCACAAATTTCAGTTGGGCAGCATAAACTGACAACAGATATGTTGGCATCGGCAATGTCAGGGTTGACTCTTCCTCCCAACTGGTGGGGTTATGGTATGCCTCCAGAGTTGACGCCGGGGACATCACAAATAACCGACATGAGGGGCAAAACTCCTATGACATTGGCACCTCCCAATGCGCCGGTAAACCAGAGTCCTCGGTATACCACAACTACTACTGCAAGGCCTCACACTGGGAATCCTCAAGATTCAATGTTCCAGATGCCCAACGCATCGGCAGAGTCAATGCTGATGCAACAGAGGCCTATGGCCCAGTCGGGGTATGTCAATTCAACGACGGTACCCAATTACCAATCATCGGTAGCACCTATGCCGATGAACGCTAATAATGGATGGCTTGGGCAGCAAGCCTTTCCACAATCGCCCCAGCAGGGTTATCAGACTACAGGGTTCCAGCAAGGGCAGGTCTATCCCGGGTTCCAAGGTCAGGGGATTCCCAACCAGCCAATGAATTTTGGACAGCAACTCGGAGGACAGCCAATCGGTGGACAGCAGTTTGGTGGTCCGCAGATTGGAGGACAGGTGATCAATACAATGTTCCATGCAGATCACGTCCCGAACAGGCATGTGGAGGTTCGCCACCAAGTGCCAGATCCGCAGCCGCCTCATCGGCAAGATACCGATGCGTATTGGGCCGATAAGATTGCTGAGGTAATGAGGGAACAATTTGGGATAAAACCCAAAGTCAACACTTATTCTTATCGGACACCGTATCCTCCCGCGTATGATTTGATCCCGCTTCCACATCGGTACAAGGTACCGGATTTTACAAAGTTTTCCGGACAGGACGACACGTCAACTATGGAGCATGTCAACAGGTTCATTATTCAATGTGGAGAGGCTGGTAACAGGGACGAGTTGAGGGTTCGTCTATTTTCGTCATCATTGTCTGGATTGGCCTTTACTTGGTTCATATCATTACCTCCCAACTCAGTAATTACTTGGGCCGATCTGGAGAAGCAATTCCACAAATACTTCTTCTCGGGGGTTCATGAGAAGAAGATCACCGACTTGGTCAAGTTGAGGCAACGTAATGATGAGTCGGTTGAAGGATTTGTGCAGAGGATACGAGAGGTCAAGAATAAATGCTATAGCCTGGTCCTGGATGATCGGCAGGTAGCCGATTTGGCTTTCCAGGGTTTGTTGCCACATATCAGGGATAAGTATGCCTCTCAGGAGTTCGAAAGTTTAAGTCATTTGGTGCAGAGGATTTCTGATCAAGACATCAAGCCTTTCGAGCCTAAGAGAGCATGGAATAAGAAAGTGTCGTTTGTTGATGAAGCCACAAGCTCAGATTCTGATGAAGAACCAGTAATCGGTTTGGCAGAGTGGGTAAAAAACAAGAAGCCAACGTCTTGTCCTTTTGGGCAGAAGGAACCAGAGAAGTTTGCTTTTGACACCGCTAAGGCTGATAGGATATTTGACTTTCTACTTCAGGAAGGTCAGATCAAACTGTCACCTAACCATGTGATTCCATCGGCAGAAGAGTTGAAGAGGATGAGATATTGCAAGTGGCATAATGCAACGTCCCATGACACCAACGAGTGCAAAGTATTCAGACAGCAGCTGCAATCGGCTATAGAGTCAGGGAGAATCAAGTTTGACAATTCCAAAGCCCAGAAGCTGATGAAGATAGACCAACATCCTTTCCCGACAAACATGTTGGATGCTAAGGGGAAGGCTAAGGTCTTAACATCGGAGACAGCTGAGAAGAGTGCATCGGTAGATCCTCAGCATCAAGTTACTACTGCCGATGCGAGAAGTAAGGGCTTGGTCCAGGAAGGAACTAGCTCAGGAAGGCTTCCTCGATCTGGTATCGTCATAACTCATAGAAGGCTTCGAGAAAAATGGCAACAACGGGAAGATCGGTATCGGTGCCAGCAGGAAGATTATCGACGGGAAGAAGAAAGACGCCGATAGGAGTGGAATCGGCACAGGGATCATTGGAATTGTCCATTCTTCATCCATTGTTGGGAGGAAAATATCAAGCTTCCTACTGTCAGAGACTGCCCTGAGTGCAACGGTTATGATCGGTACGATAGGATCGATCGACATTATCATGATGATGAACGGCGATTTAATGGGCCGATCAGAGGAAGGGTGTCAGTTCATGAACGGCTGGGGGGCAGATTTAGTGGGCACAACAGACTTAGTGACCGTGTCCAGTATTTTCCCAGGAACCAAGAGGAGCTCGAGGGAATGGCTGATGCGCGGGTTCCCGATGAATTCATATTTTGCAGGGATGCTAACACGCATCGTATGGAGTCAAGGGAGAACCGACGCCCGACGGTAAGGCAAAGGCCACTTCCTCCATGGTGCCCTGGAGGATTAACCAAAACACAGAAAAGGAGATTGCAACGTGAAAGGCAAGAAGAGCTAAACAAGGGAGAGAACTCTGGAAGTCGACAGCCGTCAGACACTAAGAGGGAAGGTCCATCGGCAGGCGTCAACATGGTCTTCATGTTGCCGATGGAGTTTCTTGCACCAGCCAGCGATGATGAGTTGGAATTTTCTGATCAGATAGCTCAGTTGGCTCTGGATCCGATGACGGCTATCTTTGAGAAACCTGCCGATGACGAGAGGCAAAATCTTAAAGCTCTGTTCCTCAAAGGAAGGGTTGATGGGCAGCCAATGACCAAGATCCTAGTTGATGGTGGAGCTGCTATTAATATTATGCCGTATGCAGTATATCAGAAGCTTGGGAAAGGGGATCAAGATTTGACCAAGACCGATATGATGCTCAAAGACTTTGAAGGAAACGTGTCTCCAGTCAAGGGGGCGATATGTGCAGAGTTGACCATCGGCAGCAAGACCTTGCCGACAACTTTTTTCGTGATCAGCGGAAAAGGTGCCTACAACTTATTATTGGGAAGAGATTGGATTCATGCCAATTGTTGTGTCCCATCTACAATGCATCAGTGCTTGGTTCAGTGGGTAGGTGACAAGATTGAGATTGTCCCAGGAGATTCTTCTTATGTTATCGCATCGGCAGAAGCGGATACTTACGAAAGGACCAGGTGCATTTCAGGAGAAGTTTGGGAGAAAGATTTTCTCAAAGTTGCCGATTATGAGATTCCACCGATCCAAGCAGTCGGTTCTGACGACGGTTTTTAATGGATAGATTCGCCGATGATGGAAAATTAGGCCAGGGATTCACATCGGCCGACGATTTGGTAGAAGTAGATATAGGTAGTGGTGATAAGCCCAGGCCTACTTTTATTAGTGCTAAATTAGATCCTGAGTGTAAGCGACAATTGACTAGTTTGTTAAAGGAATATAAAGATTGCTTTGCTTGGGATTATACAGAGATGCCTGGTTTAGACCGATCAATTGTTGGACATCGGTTACCCATCAAGTCTGGATTTCGGCCACATCAGCAACCAGCCCGCCGATGTAATCCTAACATTCTACCTGATATTAAGGCCGAAATCACTAAACTTATTGAAGCTAAGTTTATTCGGCAGTGTCGGTATGCCGAATGGATTTCCAATGTTGTTCCGGTTTACAAGAAGAACGGGAAGCTTCGGGTGTGCATTGATTTCAGGAATCTCAATAAAGCTACGCCGATGGATGGATACCCAATTCCTGTCGCCGATCTACTGGTTGATGCTGCGGCTGGCCATCGGGTCATCAGCTTCATGGATGGTAATGCAGGTTACAATCAAATATTCATGGCAGAGGAGGATATTCCGAAAACCGCATTCAGGTGTCCTGGTCATGTTGGGCTATTTGAATGGATAGTCATGACTTTTGGGTTGAAGAATGCTGGTGCTACTTATCAAAGGGCTATGAATTTTATATTTCATGAGTTCATCGGCAAGCTCGTAGAGATTTATATTGATGATGTGGTGGTTAAGTCTGGAGATTTCTCAAAGCATCTTGCCGATTTACAAAAAGTGTTAAGAGTGCACAAGGAAGCATGGATTGAAGATGAATCCCAACAAGTGTGCATTTGGTGTATCGGCAGGGCAGTTTCTTGGTTTCATGGTACATCAGAGGGGTATTGAAATTAGTCGAAGATCTATTGATGCTATCAATAAAATAGTGGCCCCTACCAACAAAACCGAGCTCCAATCCTTGATCGGCAAGGTAAATTTTATCAGAAGATTTGTATCGAATTTGTCTGGTAGGATTCGTGCTTTCAGTACTCTTCTTAAATTGAAAGCCGATCAAGAGTTTATTTGGGGAGAAGAACAGCAGTTGGCTCTGGATGAAATCAAGAAGTATCTAGTAAATCCTCCAGTCCTAGTTCCACCTCAACAAGGGAAGCCCTTCAGATTGTATTTATCTACCGATGGATCGGTTATCGGTTCAGCTTTAGTTCAAGAATTTGAAGGGAAAGAAAGGGTAATTTATTATTTGAGTAGGAGGTTGATTGATGCTGAAACCAGGTATTCGGCCATTGAGAAACTATGCTTATGCTTATATTTTTCATGTATCAAGCTGAGACATTACCTGTTATCGGCCGAATGCACTGTCGTTTGCAAAGATGACGTGGTCCGATACATGCTATCTATGCCGATTATGAGTGGTAGGATCGGTAAATGGATTTTAGCGCTGTCGGAGTTCGATTTGCGTTACGAATCGGCTAAGGCAGTCAAAGGGCAGATTATGGCCGATTTTGTGACTCAGCATTGCGGTCTAGTGGAAACCTTGGAAATTGTACCCTGGACGCTCTTCTTTGATGGATCTACTTGTGACCGGGGGGCAGGAATCGGCATTGTATTAGTTTCCCCTAAGGGGAGGAAGTATGAGTTTTCCTTGCCGATTGTTGCCACATTGACAAATAATCAGGCTGAGTATCAAGCTCTGATCAAGGGATTGGAGTTGCTGAGAGAAGTTCGTGCTGATGCTGTTGAAATATTCGGGGATTCTATGTTGGTTATAAATCAATTGGCCGGAAGCTATGAATGCCGAAGTGAAGTTCTCATAACGTATTTCGAAAGAAGTATGCAACTGTTAAAGGAATTCAAGGATTTCCGATTGGAGCATGTTCCCCGATTGCATAATGAAGACGCTAATCGGTTAGCTCAGCATGCCTCGGGATATCAGCCAATGATTAATGCGACATCGGTAGTCGGTGCGGATGATTGGAGGAAAGAAATTATTGATTATCTAAAAGATCCATCCAAAAAAGTTGAAAGACGGGTTCGATTTCAGGCAACCAAGTATGTGCTCCTTGAAAATGATTTGTATTATCGAACTATCGACGGAATTCTTCTCCGATGCTTGGGTGATGATGAAGCCAGAAGTTTGATGGGGGAAATCCATGAGGGAGTGTGTGGAGCGCATCAGTCAGCTTTTAAGATGAAGTGGATGATTCGAAGGAATGGATATTTTTGGCCAACCATACTTGAAGATTGTTTTAAATATTTCAAGGGATGTCAAGGTTGTCAAAAGTTTGGTAATATCCAGAGAGTACCCGCATCGGCTATGAGTCCTATAATAAAGCCTTGGCCGTTCCGGGGATGGGCCATCGATCTGATCGGCCAGATTTATCCACCATCTAGCAAAGGGCATAAGTTCATTCTAGTTGCCACTGACTATTTCACTAAATGGGTTGAAGCTATTCCTTTGAAGAAAGTCACATCGGCCAATATGATTGATTTTGTGAAGGAGCATATTATTTACCGATTTGGGATTCCCCAAACGATTACTACCGATCAGGGCACCATGTTCACATCGGGGGAGTTCGATGAATTCGCAATCGGTATGGGAATTAAAGTGTTGAATTCTTCTCCTTATTATGCTCAAGCCAATGGGCAGGCCGAAGCGTCTAACAAAGGAATCATCAAGCTTATTAAACGGAAGATTGAAGAAAATCCTAAGCGGTGGCATACATTATTAAATGAAGCATTGTGGTCTTATCGGATGGCTTGTCATGGATCGACCAAGGTATCACCCTATCAATTGGTGTATGGACATGATGCAGTGTTGCCTTGGGAAATTAAGGCTGGATCTAGGCGATTATCTTTTCAAGATCAATTAACTTCCGATGGTTATGCCACTTTGATGACCGATGAATTGGACGATCTAGCAGGGCATCGGTTAAAAGCTTTAATGAGTATAGAAGAGAATAAGAAAAGAGTTGCTAGATGGTACGATAAGAAGGTGAAGGCTAAAGAGTTTGCCGATGGGGATTTGGTATGGAAATTAATTTTACCAGTTGGGACCAAAAGCTCGAAGTTTGGAAAGTGGTCTCCTAATTGGGAGGGTCCTTATCGGATAAGTCGATCGGCTCCTGGTAATGCCTACATTCTAGAAACCCTCGAAGGAATTGAATTTCCCAGAGCATTAAACGGCAAATATTTAAAGAAGTACTACCCCAGTATATGGGTCGATGCATAGAAGTTTAGGTGCCGATAACACTCCTATCGGCTGGATCCAAATGCTTGGGGACAAGACTTGGTGTTTCAAAAGTTTAGGCGCCGATAACAGTCCTATCGGCTAGACTAAAAGCTGAGGAAGCAGGAAAGCGCAGATACAATGCCGATGGAAACTCTGTGTTAAGCAGCGTCTGGATTGCCGATATAGCGCGTAGCCGAATTTGGTTGGCTGCTTCTATCTCCTTGATGTCATCATCAGCAGAACCTTCTATCGGCTTCAGCTTCTTCTTCAGTTGGAGTGCTTTGCGACCATGAGCATTTCGCTCGCGCTCAAGAAGCCTGATGGTCTCTGGCAATTGGCTCTCTTCCTGTTGGGCTTGGGACAGAGCGTTCTCTACTTCCTTAAGCTCTGCCAATAGGGACTCTGTTCTTGCCGATAGATCGGATATCTTCTGCTTCAGCGCGTCTCCAGAAGATCTCAGGATGCCGATGTTCTTGTGCTTCTCATCGGTCAAAAGCTTTTCTTTCCTCATTTCATCGGAGAGTTGAGTCTGAGCGGCTCTATCGGCAAGCCGCCGAGAAGCTCTTTGGTACTGCAGCTGGCGACTCTCCAGATGAGCGGCTTGGAACAGGATTTCTTCAACGTCGGCTGGGACTTGGCCTCTGAGAGTTCTGAACAAGGTCTTGGTAGGGTCGGAATCATCAACCAATTGCGCTGTGTCCTGGTGAAGGAGAGCTGACAATTCTTCCAGCCTGACCCTGACCTCTGCCGATGTGATGCCGACCGACTGAGAAGTGCTTGCTTCTTCACCTTCTTCTTCAGAGAAATCGATGGCGAAGGAGAACAGGCTATCGGGAGAATCTTGTTCCTGGGAGGGAAAGCAAAATTAGCCCATACTTAGAGAATCGGCAAATAATGCTAGCGGTAAACAGTGACTTACTTGCTTCAAGGCGATCTCTTGCCTTGGACTAGGAAGTGCTGACGGAGCTGCGGGCTGACCGGCCAAAGATGCCGATGGAACTACAGGTTGATCGGCTAAGGTTGCCGATGGGACGATATCGACTGAAAGAAGACAAGAAAGGTTATGAGACTAAATAAGAATAAGTTCATCGGTAGCGATATTGTTAAAGTATGTTACCTGGAGGAGGGATAACAATTGTCTGAATCGGGAGAACTGCCGATGGAATAATTGGGCCCACCGGGCCAGTTGTTTGTTCACCCGTGTCAGCTGATGTACCTTCTGTTTGAGATCCTTCCTGTTGGGGTTCTTCTATCTGTGGTGCTTCCTGCATAGGTGGAGGAGATGGTGCTTGCTGTGGCTGGGCTTCTGGAGAAGAAGGAGAAGACTCCACCGGAATTGGAGATACCGGAGGAGGAGGGGGAGTTGCTACCTTCTGGCGCTTTGTTCCAGTCTTAGCACCCGTGGTACCCTTCCTCTTTGGCTGGCTGGACTGGGTGGCATCGGCACCTTGACGTGTGACCTTTGCCGATGCACTGGTTTGCTGCAATAACGAACAAGGGTTTATAAGTATAAATAAAACCGATATAAAGATAGTCAGCGTAAAAGATAAAGATTTGACAAATTGCCTTGAAAGCCCGCGCCAGAGTGGGAGCAGCTACCGTTGGTGATGTCTGGGTTCTCCTGGTTGTAACTTTCCTGAGGCGCACACCCCGATGCACGATGGAAGCCAGAGTGGGAGCATTGTGGCCGATTGAGGAAATCGGGCCTGATGGAAACAAGTCGATCGGCTTGCCACTCCTGCTAACCGATGGAGGAATATTGTCAGCCTGCAAAAGGAATACAAGGGTAAGCTGCCGATGGAAGTAATAGTGAGAAAATGAAATGTTGGTTTGAGTTACTTACAGTGTCATCGGGAACTTCGTATTCGGGGTCAATCATGCTGCGGTATGAAAGTGCCGATCTGCAGAATAGATGCTCTTTCCATTCTGCCCACCATAACTTGTATGCCTGAGTGATAAAAGCAGCCGGAACCCATTCTGACAGATCTACATCTACATCGGCGTTTGGTGGTAGTTGGGCTACTCGAGTCCACTCAAGAAGGTTGTTGATGGTTTCTCTGGGTTTTATCACATCGGCATAAGGAAGTGCAATCGGCAACTGGCCGAAAGCTAACTGGCGAGCTAGTGCCGATGGATTGTAAAATTCGTAAGTCTGGGGAGAAGTTTTTGTGCTACCGAAAAAATTCACTGGAATGGCTCTGGGAGTCACATTTGCCATCATCGCCTCATTATTCCTGTCGAGAGCTTCATCAAATGGATTGAAGGTCAGAGGGAGCATGCTATCTGGGTCATCATAAGCCAACCATGGTCGTTCATCCCTGGCCAAACCCTCATACAGAGTCTCGAAGAATCGGCCAATTTGATCCGGATTACTCCCTGAACCAGGTAGGACTATGACGGCTTCGCCAAAGTTCAAGGGGGCACGCGTTGCCGATTCCTCTTCACCCAACACATGATTTTCGGCTATATCTCTTGGGAAGTGCTGTGAGAACAAGTTGGAATCAAGGCGCTTATGCAGGTGCAGATTGAGCCACATATTAATAAACCACCAGGGGCCTCCCAAGTTGCCGATGGATTGGCCAAGCAAGAGTTTCTGGGCTACCTGATGGAGAAGGTGGTAAACAGCGCCAAGCAAGTATCGGCCGAGAGGAAATTGGCCACCGTTAGCCAGTCTCTCTGCTGCTGATAGATAGACGGAAGTCGGTCCTGCCGATCGACCACAGAATACAAATTTGTCCAGCCACATGTTCAGAAAGGTGGTTTGCTCCTTTATGGTGACAGGCCCTCTCCCGCGGTACTTCTGAATGTACCCTGACCAACCGCCGATAGCGCGAGTCTCCAGTTTGGCACTGGGGGCAGTATCAAAAAAGTGGGTGCTATCGGTAGAAGATATATCTAGCCCAGTGAGCATGGCTACATCGGCAAGGGTAGGAGAAGCAGGGCCGTGGCCAAAAACAAAAGCATTGAGGGTGTCTGACCAAAAGTAGGACGCAGCTATCAGCAGTGACTCGTTCCTGTGCATATCGACAATGGATAGCCTAATGCATTGGGCTAGCTTCCTTTCACCCCACTGGACTTCATAAGAATTGCTGACCCTCAAGAACCAGTCTTTCCACCCTATGGTAGGGCTGGGCCAAGAGCGAAGAGTGTCTTTCCACAGATCTAAAGAAAAGTTTTCAGCTCTAAAGGGGATCCTATTGGTTTCTGCGTTAATAAGGTTGGTTGGATCTGAATCCCCTAGAGGGCCGAGACATTGAAGGTGTGGTTGATCGGTGGGGATGACAATTTTATTGGACAACTCCTAGTGATTTTGGGGGAATAAAAATACAAAGAAAAAGGAAAAGGAGAATATTCAGTAAGATGAATCGCGGATGAACAGGAATAAAAAAATACAGAAGATGAGATGGAGATCTGACCTCAGGGATGACGAAGCCAATGGCCATCTTGTCGTGAAGAGGACGTTGGAGGGCACCGGAGTTGATGAAGAGAAGTGCTTGTCGGAGGTCTTGAAGGTTGTAAATAGCGCCGCCGCTGGAAAAGTAAAGTTGGGTAGTAGAATGGTGTGATGGGGAAGGAGTACCCAAGAAGGAACTATTTATAGGACAAGATGGGCAAGGGCAAATCCGACTTATCTCTTTGCCGTATCCGAGAAACCCGAGGGTACTCAGGTGGATATGGTAACTGTTCGCACGGTAATCCAGGGATTCTGCAGGTGATTTGATGGGAAGCGGTCATTATCTGAAGATATTTTACTGTGCGAGATCTCCTGGTCGGTCCATCGGCGATATTCTATAACGGTCATCTTGCCGATGGGTGGATAGGGGGGAAGTAACCGTTTTTGCGAATATCCTGGTCAGAGCATCGGCAGATCTTTGTAACGGTATTGTTGCCGATGTACGACTGAGAAAAATGCCCGTTGAGGAAGTTGGGGATTTCGAGGAATCTGCGGAGGATTAGGATCAGAGTTGTCCAGATTGAGGTTGTCGGTTACCAGATTAGGAGCATTAATTGCGGAGAAGGCATCATTACTGCAGAGAATTTCGGAGCATTAATAGTTTTATACTCCGAAACTGGGGGGCATGTGTTGACACCGTTTTTGGGCACGTGTCTAGGATGGCAGGATAGGGTGGCAGTATGATGCGGGTTTCCGATGAGGATGGTTGCCGATGAGGGAGAGGTTGAATGTGACTAAGTCCACAGGCAGTAATATGGTGCCGATGGCTGGATAAAAAGGTCTGCCGATGACTATGGCAAAGGGATTGCCGATGATGCAAAGGAGGAGTCCGGAAGCTGCCAGTTGTCATGTGGAGGAGTTTCGGTTTGTCACGAAGGATAGTTTTGTTATTTCCTTAATTATTTGCATCCTTTTGTATATGGATTCCGTGTAATTTGGAATTCGAATTCTAATCGTGTCTGGTTGTAGCTCTTTGAGCAGGGTATAAATATAAACCCTAGGGCCTTGTAATAATAAATCAAGAAATCAATCAAACTCGCGTTTTTACTCATATTCCAGCATCTACTTTTCGACGACTTCGTCATACTTTTTTTCTTTTTATTACGAGTTCTTAGGAATTCGTCGACTTAAGCTCGGCGTGTTCTCGAGTTCCGCGTGAGTACCTCTTAGCCGTGACATCCGGGCGCATCGCTGTTGTCAGGACTAAAGTATTCGAGTTATCACCTTTGCCGATAGTAAGGTCAAATCGGCTGGCACGCCTTAACGTTTGAATCGGGTATTAGCCCTTTGTGTTTGCAGATCAGTTTTGCATCAACAGATGCTAAGACTAGGTATTCGGCAATTGAAAAATTATGTTTATGCCTATACTTTTCATGTATTAAATTGAGGCACTATCTACTATCGGCTGAATGCACCGTTATATGCAAGGATGTTGTAGTCCGATACATGCTGTCTATGCCGATTATGAGTGGCAGAATCGGCAAATGGATTTTGGCGCTATGAGAATTTGATCTATGTTACGAATCGGCTAAAGCGGTTAAAGGGCAGATTATGGCCGATTTCGTGACTCAGCATTGCGGTGTAGTGGAGACTTTGGAAATTGTTCCTTGGACGCTTTTCTTTGATGGATCTACGTGTGATCGGGGGTTAGGATTCGGCATTGTACTGATTTCCCCTCAGGGGAGGAAGTATGAGTTTTCTTTGCCGATTGTCGCTACGTCAACGAATAATCAAGCCTTGATCAAAGGGTTAGAATTGTTGAAAGAAGTTCATGCTAATGCTGTTGAAATCTTCGGAGATTCTATGCTTGTCATAAATCAGTTGGCTGGAATTTATGAATGCCAAAGTGAGGTCATCATAACCTATTATGAAAATAGTGTGCAACTGTTAAAGGAATTCAAGGATTTCCGATTAGAGCATGTCCCTTGGTTACATAATGAGGAGGCTAATCGGTTGGCACAGCATGCCTCAGGATATCAACTCATATTAAATGCATTATCGGCAATCGGTGCCAATGATTGGAGAAAGGAAATTATTGATTATTTAAAGGATCCATCTAAAAAGGTGGAGAGGCGTATCCGGTTCGAAGCTACCAAGTATGTACTCCTTGGGGATGAGCTTTATTTTCGAACAATAGATGGAGTTCTTCTCAAGTGCTTGGGTGACGATGAAGCTAAAAGTTTGATGGGTGAAATCCATGAAGGAGTGTGTGGAGCACATCAGTCGGCTTTTAAGATGAAATGGATGATTAGGAGAAACAGGTATTATTGGCAAACCATACTTGAAGATTGCTTTAAATATTTCAAAGGATGTCAAAACTTTGGCAATATTCAAAGGGCATCCGCATCGGCTATGAATCCCATTATTAAACCTTGGCCGTTCTGGGGATGGGCTATTGATTTAATCGGCCATATTTACCCACCATTAAGCAAAGGGCATAAGTTCATTTTAGTCACCACTGATTATTTCACCAAGTGGGTTGAAGCTATTCCTTTGAAGAAAGTAACATCGGCCAATATGATTGATTTTGTGAAAGAGCATATTATTTACCGATTTGGTATTCCTCAAACAATTACTACCGATCAGGGTACCATGTTTACATCAAGGGAGTTTGATGAATTTGCAATCGGTATGGGGATTAAAGTGTTGAATTCTTCCCCTTATTATGCTCAAGCCAACGGGCAGGCCGAGGCATCTAACAAAGGAATTACTAAACTCATGAAACGAAAGATTGAAGAAAATCCTAGAAGGTGTCATATATTGTTAAGTGAGGCTTTATGGTCATATCGGATGACATGTCATGGGTCGACTAAAGTTTCACCTTATCGATTGGTGTATGGACACGATGCAGTGCTACCATGGGAAATTAAGACCAGATCTAGACGACTACCTTTTCAAGATCAGCTAGGTGCCGAAGACTACGCTACTTTGATGAAAGATGAGTTGGATGATCTAGCAAGGCATCGGCTGAAGGCTTTGATGAGTATATAAGAAAATAAAAAGAGAGTTGCTAGGTGGTATGATAAAAAGGTAAAAGCTAAGGAGTTTGTCGGTGGAGATTTGGTGTGGAAACTAATCTTACCGATTGGGACTAAAAGTTCGAAGTTTGGCAAATGGTCTCCTAATTGGGAAGGTCTTTATCGGATAAATCGGTCTGCTCCTGGTAATGCTTATATTTTGGAAACTCTCGAAGGAGTTGAATTTCCCAGAGCTTTGAAAGGAAAATATCTGAAGGAGTATTACCCAAGCATATCGGCTAGATTAAAATGTATCTGGGACTGAGTGTGATGTTTTAAAGGATGCCGATAACAATCCTATCGGCTAGATCACAATAATCAAAGGTTTCTAAAGACAGAACAAAACACGCCGCCGATGAAGAGCTCATATGTTCAGTAAGGCTTTGATAGTCGATATGGCGCGCAGATGGACCTGATCGACTTCTTCTATCTCCTTAATGTCCTCATCGTCAGAGCCCTCCACTGGCTTCAGCTTCTTCTTCATCTGCAGTGCTTTACGGGCTTGAGTGTTTTGTTCTTGCTTGAGAGTCTTAATCATTTCAGGCAGGTGACTCTCTTCTTGCTGAGCTTGAGAGAGGGACTCTTCTACTTGCTTAAGCTCTGCCAACAGAGCTTCCCTTTTTGCCGATAGGCCAGAAATCTTTTGTTTCAGCATCTCTCCTGAGGATTTTAGAATACCGATTCTCTTGTGTTTATCATCGGCAAGGTGTTTCACTTTCATTACCTCCTCCAAGAGCTGGGCATGGGTGGCTCTATCGGCAAGGCGTTGAGTGGCCTTTTGGTACTGGAGTTGGTGGCACTCCAAGTGTGCAGCCTTGAAGAGGATTTCTTCGGCATCAACAGGGATTTGGCCTCTAAGAGCTTTAAACAGAACCTTGGCAGGATCAGAGTCATCAACCAGTTGGGCAGTATCCTGATGAAGTAGGGCCAGCAGATCTTCCAGCTTTGCTCTGATTTCTGCCGATGAAATCCCGATTGCCTGAGAAGAGCTTGCTTCTTCACCTTCGTCATCAGAAATTTCGATGGCGAAGGAGAACAGGCTGTCGGGAGAATCTTGTTCCTGAAGAGAAAAGGGAGATAGGTTATTTGATGACCAAATGTTAGTGAAATAAAGGATGAGAATGAAATAGCTTACTTGTTTCAAAGTTATCTCTCGCCTCTGGCTAGTTGAGGCCGATGGTACCACAGGTTGATCAGCCGGAGTTGCCGATGGAACAATGTCAGCTGAAAATTAATAAAGATAATTATAAGTTGGAAAGATAAATCCATCGGCAATGGTTTCATAGACAATGCTTTACCATGAGGGGGTGTAGTGCTTGTCTGAATGGAGGAGACTACCGATGCTATGATTGAACCCACTGGATCAGCGGTCTGCTCATGTACATCGGCTGATGTCTCTTCTGGTTAAGGTGCTTCTTGTGGCTGAGGTGGAGACGATGCTTGTTGTGTCTGAGCTTCTGGTGAAGAAGGGAACGATTCCACATGAATCGGTGACCCTAGAGGAGGAGGAGGCGTTGCTGTTTTCTGACGCTTTGCTTGTGACTTAGTACTCTTCGGACCCTTTCTCTTGACTTGGCTAGACTGGGGGGCATCGGCAGTTTTCTTGGTACTTCTGGTCTTTGCCGTTTTGCTAGTTTGCTACTGCAACAACAAAAGTTTCATAAAAATATATGTAACAGAGCATTGATGAAATTTTGGTTGAAACAGTCAAAGTTACCGATGAAGTTCCCATGGCAGCCGATGTATCCTGAAAAGGCTGTGTAAGTATAGAATGGAATCGGTATAAATTGAAGAAGTAAAAAATTTTCTACCTTGAAAGCTTGCGCCAAAGCAGCAGCAGCGATCGATGGAGATGTCTTGGCCCGCTTGGTGGTGATTTTCTTGAAACGCACGCCTCGGTGCATTAAAGTCGCCAAGTTTGGTGCATTGTTGCCGATCAAAGAGATCGGGCCCGATGGGAGGAGTTCGATCGGCTTGCCACTTCTGCTCACTGATGGAGGTGTATCATTGACCTATGTAAAACAGAGGAGGTAAGTTGCCGATAAGAACGAAAGCAATAGAATTGAGGCATCAGTCAAAGACTTACAGTGTTCTCGGGCATCAATCATACCACGGTATGTAAGAGCCGATCTACAGAACAAATGCTCTTTCCACTCCGCCCACCATTGTTTGTACGCCTGGGTGCTGTGGCAGAACCCCCTAAGTGTTTGGGCCCACCGGCACCAGCCATTGTCCTAAGGACCTCTGACGGTGATGCCGGGAGTCCTCCCAACTTAGAAGTCCGATGAGCGTCGCGGGACGCTCATTCCACTGCTACCTGTGGCGTACCAAGCTGGCTCGTTATGACCACTAGCAATGGTCAAACAACGAGAACTGCTTCTTCTCGCCCGTACAGGATAGCAAGTGGCCACCTTAACACCAGGATCATTCGTTGCGAAGATAAAGCAGTAACTCAAACGACACAAGACTAAAATAATATTTCAGAGTAAAACAGCGGAAGTATTACATAACTTAATTTACAAAAGGAGTTCTTCCAAATAGTAGAGTGTTATTACAAGCCTGGTCCAGCGGAGCAATTTAAACTTTAGTACAGAGAGTACAAATTTACAGACCCTGCCCATGGGTCACGCTCACTCTTCTTCGTCGTCAACCTCGACGACGGTCACACAACAGGGTCCGAAGCAAGTTGGCTCCTGTGCCTCACCTGCAACAGGGGTATTGAAACCCTGAGTACGGAAGTACTCAACAAGACTTACTCGATGGGAAAAGAGGAGAACTTAGGGATGCAGGCTTAGGGTAGACAAGGGGTGGCTGAGCAAGGAGCCAAAGTGTTTTGCGTAAAAAGCTTACTAGTAGTGCATCCTTATTTTCAAGTTTTACCCCCGAATTCCTCCCTCGCAGAGGCCGAGGAGTTCGAGGATAGTTTAACTAGTTGTACCCCACAGACGAATCCGTGAGTTCCTAGTCCTATCATAAAGTATTATTTATCGATGGCCATAGCTTCATGTCGCTATGAGTCCGGGAATTGGGATCCGAACCTCATGAGACATTTTCCCCTTTTCTCATTTTATCACTTAGTTGCATATTTAACTACGATGAGGGTCGAAGGAATTGAGTCTCCCAATCGGGGAGCAACGACGATTCGAATCGCTTAGCAATCCAGCTGGAGTTCCTAACCACCCGACATATGTAGAACTAAATCTTGCATATGTCAACCCAAATCAAGCTCTCCCCAAATCTGACCAGGTTCGCGGCACCCGAGAGTACAGTACCCCACCATCCTACAGCCGATCTAGATGTTTTCCGGTCATCTCAGATCCGTAAGGTGGGCACACGTTACTCTCGCCATCTTTCCACTCCCAGTGCGCGAGTAGCTGTTCGCGTCGAGGGATCACAAGACTGGGCTTACCGAGGGCAGGCGATTAGTACTATAAATTCTCAACCCAGCAGGCCATCAACGGAACGGTCCTTAATCGACACAGTCGGAGACACTACTTTAAGACTCCATTCTTAGAGCAAGTCCACCGACCGGTCTCAAATTAAAACATCATTGATCATAAGTGTATCCCACAACAACCCTTCAAACTTTCTTGTTTAAAAACCTATCTAGTAGCAGGGCTAAGCATCGCTACGTAGTTTTAAAATAAACAGGTGTCAAGGACAGGATAACAGATATCAAGGTAGTAAATGCAGCAAGTAGGTTAACCCAATTCTTAACTACATAATGCAGCATTTTCAATTTACAAGTGATAAAAGATTCAAAACATTCAAGGAGGGGTTAATGCATCCGGGGCTTGCCTTGGTTGCAGGGCAGAGAGGGACCCTCGGAGACTTCCCAAGTCTCGGATCCAACTTCCTCGAACGGAGCACCGACCTCGGGGTTCGGTTCAACGGGTGCTCCTTCGGTCACGGACACTATACGCAAAATGATGAATGCTCATGATATGCGTATGACAAATGTGCAGAAAGGACCGAATCAAGTACAATTTGTTTTCCTAATGCAATACAGAATTATCACTAAATAAAGTTGTTTAGCATCTTAATGTTTTTACCCAAAAGGTTGCATCTGTAAAGTAAAATCTCCTTTAATTCATAATTAACCTGAATTAACTAATTATTAATTCTATTACCTTAATTAATTCTTAATCCACTGCTAATGACAGTAATTAAGCATTAAGGCTAAACAATAATAAAATGTCAAAGGTCATTAGGGTTAATGACCTCAGGTCATCACACAATCCCAAAATCACTCAACCCTAATTATGAGGATTTCACTAATCACTATCTAATTATTTTGGAATTATTATTTAAGTACTAAATAAGGGTTTACTAATATTTTATTCAAACATTATCCAAATGCCACCAAATTTTGTGTGAAGCCTGGAAATAATATTCAGAGGCATCTCACAATTTTTGGTGATTTTTGGACAGACTAATAAATTATTAAAATTCATCAAAGTTTTATTTGCTAATTAAAAGAGCCAATTTTCATATCCTGGCAAACTATCAGAAAACAGAGCCTAATATTTTTCTTGGGTTCTAACTATTTCAGGGAATTTATACAAAAATTTTCATCATTTTTGGATCATCACACAGTTTATTACACAAATTCAAATATAAACCAAAAACTGCACAAAAAGGAAAAAGAAAAGAACAGCGCAGCGGGCGGCCTGGAAACTGGGCCGCAGGCCGGCCCACGCGCGCTCGGCCCGCACCCGCGCTGCGCGCGCTCGCGCCCTCGCCTCCCCTCAGGACGTCGCTGACAGCGGGCCCTCGCTGTCAGCTCCGTCTTCAACCTCCGGCCGGCCGAATCGATGGCGCGACCGAGCCATCCGCGCCTCCTCTGCTTCTCGTGACCCGCTGGTCGCGTTCTCCATTCCAAGGCACACCTCTGGATACTCTTCTCACCCCCTTTCTCCTCCCCTAACCCCCGCGACCACGGACACGGCGGACGGCCGCCTCGGCCGGGCAAACACCGGCCACTACGCTTGAGTAGAGCGCGAAGAGAGTAGCGCAAAAGCGACAGAGGCTCACCACGACTTCAACCGAGCAACAAACAGCAGCGGAGAGGCTTTGAGCGATGCTGGCCACGGTGGGATGCTTGCGGCGGCGCTTTGGCCGGAGCTGGAGAAGAGCAGCTCGGGAAAGGGTTCTGGCGGGTTAGTGCTTGCGCTTGGGGGCGCAATCGATGGCTAAGGACTTGGCGAAGCTAGTGGAGTGCCCGGGTGGATTGGAAGGGGCACAAGCGAGGTGAATTTCGGCGGCGAGTGGTGGCTGTCGGCAACGAGGTTCAAAGAAAGGAAAAGAAAACTCCGGCCGTCCGAGGCTTTATCCTCGCGGCGGAACAGTGGGTGTGGATGAGGCCGACCGCGCGAAGCACAGCAGCAAGCAGCTGCGTGGCCAGCTGCGTGGCGTCGCGCGCGGAGGCGGCTCTGCCCGGCGGCAGAGCACCCCCCCTGCCAAACACTGTAGCAGCGCCTATCCACCCAATTTGGAGTTTTGCAAAAATCGCCCAAAAACTGAACTGAGCACAAAATTCAACCAAAACCAAAGTTGTGCACAATTTTATAAGCTACAAAACATATTTAGGTGTCCCAAGTTGATTCTCAATGGAAAAAGGTTAATTTTGCCAAACAGTTTGAAAATCAAACTCAATTCAAAGGAAATTCAAATTTTTGAATTGGGGGCAAATTGGAATTTCCAAAATTACTTTTGTTTTTCCTAAACAACTTGAAAAACTCCCAACATGAAAGTTGCTCAACTTTTTGTGCTCTACAACTTTCATGTTGACCACTTTTCACAATTCCAAATGGATTTTGAATTGGGAGGTTTGATTTGGAAAAGGGGACACTTTTCGGAAATCTGTATTTTCAAAATTACTTTGAATTTTGTATTGAAACTTCAAAAACTCAAAACACCAAAGTTGTACATCTTACCAAGAGCTACAACTTTGCTTTTGAACTCAACCTCAATTTTTGCTTAGTTTTTGACTTATGCAAAAGGGGGCAAATCTAGGATCCAGAAATCAGGGTTTTTTCCCCCTTAGCTTTTCGGAAAAATTTCCACCCTAGGGTTTAGCAACCACACAAGCATCAACATTCCACATAAACACACTCTACCTCCCTAAGCTCAAGCAATAAAAATAAACTTGTTTTAAGTTGATGCATACAAATGTGCTTTAACAACTATGCTTTGCAATGCTTATGATGACATGATCCGTTTTTAGTAACCGTAACATCGGAGATGTTACAGCCCTTCCCCCTTAAAGAAATCTCGTCCTCGAGATTTAAAACCTTAGGGTAAGTAATGGAAAAGGAAATTTGTCAAAACTCTTTCATCTTCAACTTTTCCATAAGGCAAGAAGTTGGGGAAAACACTCCATTATAAGCATATATGTACATTAAGTACATGGCTCTGGCGACTCTTTTCCTTCACTAGAGTACACTCTTTATTTATCATATGTTCTCCTGAAGAGAAGCATGGAATTCAGGAAAGTTCTCTAGTAAGTAATCTTCAGATTCCCAGGTGGCCTCCTCTTCAGAGTGCTGGCTCCATTGTATCTTGTACCATTTGGTGGTTGTTCTTCGAGTAACTCTATTTTTCTGATCCAGTACTCGGATAGGATACTCCGAATAAGTTAGATCTGGTTCAAGTTCTACATCCTCAATATCTTGAACTCGGTCGGGTACCCGAAGACACTTTTTCAGTTGAGACACATGGAACACATTATGCACCCCGGATAATCGTTCAGGCAGTTTAAGGCGGTAAGCGACCTGTCCACATCGGTCAATGATTGGAAATGGACCAATGTAACGAGGCGCTAACTTGCCTTTAACACCAAAACGATTTACTCCTTTCATTGGGGATACTTTCAAATACACATGATTATCTTTGACGAACTTTAATGGTCGACGTCTTTTATTAGCATAACTTTTCTGTCGAGACTGAGCAACTTTCAAGTTATTTTGGATTTGTTTCACTTTGTTCTCAGTCTCTTTCACTAGGTCAACCCCGAAGAACCATCTTTCTCCAGGTTCCGACCAGTGTAATGGAGTTCGACATCGGCGACCATACATTGCCTCAAAGGGAGCCATCTTGATACTCTCTTGGTAGCTATTATTGTAAGAAAATTCTGCTAGAGGCAAGCAGTCATCCCACTTATCTGGAAAATTCAAGGCACAAGATCTTAATAGATCTTCTAGGGTTTGATTCACCCTTTCAGTTTGTCCACCGGTTTGAGGGTGGTAGGCTGTGCTGTATAAAAGTTTAGTGCCCAGGGACTCGTGTAAACATTTCCAGAATTGGGAGACAAATTGTGTGCCTCTATCTGACACTATTGTCTTTGGCACCTCATGCAGACTTAGGATACGGTCGAAATAAATCTTAGCATAGGTGGAGGCAGGATACAATAGCTTTACAGGCAGAAAATGTGCTGTTTTGGTAAGACGATCCACTATGACCCAAATGGAATCAAAGCCCTTGGCCGTCTTGGGCAATCCTACTATGAAGTCCATACTTATGTCATCCCATTTCCATGCGGGGATAGGCAAAGGTTGCAACTCCCCAGCGGACTTGAGATGAATGGCTTTGACCTTTCGACAGGTGTCACATTGGGCCACATAGCGAGCTATCTCTATCTTCATTTTTGTCCACCAAAACCTTTGCCTTAGGTCCTGATACATCTTATTGCTTCCCGGATGAATAGAATACCTCGTGGTATGAGCTTCATCTAGGATTTGTTGACGTAGCTCAGGTACCTTTGGAACCACTAACCGGTTTTTGAACCAGATTACTCCCGCATCATCCACCTTAAAGTCTGTGGGTGCTCTATTAGAAATCTTCTCTTTAAGATGTCTCATGCCTTTGTTTTCTTTTTGTGCCCTTATGATTTGAGCTTCGAGATTGAAGTCGATCTTTAAATTGGCAAGGCTTCCTTGGGAAATCATTTCTATTCCCAAGTTCTCTAGCTCTTGGCACAAAGTTATATCCCTAGGTGTCACTGTTAAGCAATTACAGTGAGCCTTACGACTGAGGGCATCAGCTACTACATTTGCCTTGCTAGGGTGATAATGCACCTCAAGGTCGTAATCATTAATTAATTCTAGCCACCTTCGCTGGCGCATATTAAGCTCAGCTTGAGTAAAGAT